>NW_007253789.1:372715-457031 GCF_000164805.1 Carlito syrichta
GAGACTCCAACTCAAAAAAAAAAAAAAAGAGGTGATGCAATGTGATAACTGAAGCAAGATTAGTTAACTATCCTTTTTCACATAAGAATATTAAAGGGTTACATTTCTACCTGCCTTTGAGCTTGACAGACATAACAAACTACATTTTTACAATTAAAATATTGCCTTACGAGGCACCTATTACACAGTAACACACTGAGCACCACAGAGAGTGGCAGATAAACCTATAAAAATCAAAACCTCTGCTCTTAAGGCATTTTCCCTTTTGCTGGAGCCACTGACATAAAATGAGCAAAAGTCAAATTTATCTTCCCAAAAGATATGAACAGATACAACAGAAAAATTTTTTTAAAAACCTATTTTCTACACTCTAGACCCTTAAGAAATGTGAACTTGGTGATGACTGCATATTCCTAGATGATAAAATTGGGCTTTCCAATCTTTATGAATTGGTTTTTAATTTGGGCTTTAGAGTCAGGCTGCCTGGGTTCAAATTCTGACTCTACTGCTTCAAAGGTGTGGGACCTTTGACTGGTTATGTAACTACATTGTCTCTTTGTTTTCTCATCACTAAAATAGGAATGCTGTGTTGGCACATTGTAAATATTCAGTAGATAGTAACAATTATCAAAAGATTGCAATCCTGGATTCCTTTCCAAGAAAAAGAATGCTCACTGAGGCCACACTCCATGAAGGAGCCATGGACAGGTCACATGCAACAAGGCACTTCCTAGTTCTTCAAAGAAACACGTGCATAAGATTTCATATATTCTTAGATAACACCAGCATATAGAAATCCATATTCTAGAGTAACTAGAAGAAATGTGATATACAGTTATATAATTATTTACATTTTTAAAATAGAAAATACTTGTCTTGCCCAGAGAATATCGTGGTGCCAAAAATGCTATCTATCCATGGAGACAGAGTCAAGTATTCCACTAATTAATGTTGTTAGGACCCTATAATCTTTTCCTTCCCTTCTCATTTCTATTCAGAGATAACTCAATAGCAGGTAATGAAAAACAAATGTCATTATAGTTCAAAATAAATAGAGGGACCAGGGGAAGAAAGTAAAACCAAAGGGCGCATTTAAGCAATTATAAAATTGGACAATTGTATTCACCAGTGCTGTTCATTTTGAATATACTGTTTAAAATAATCAGACTTAACCTGCAGCATATGAAAACCACCTAAGAACAACTTAAAATTCCTACTTGCTCAGTTTGCAGAAATTCAGCACACAATGAAGGTGATTCACACTGTTTGAAGGAAATGGAATGACCTGTCTTCATTTTACAGTCACCAGATTATGGAGGAAACTGGGTTATGCACTACAAATGCAAATAGCAGGATGAAATTTACTTTTGTATTCCTTCCTGTTTTCTTAAAACTTCAGATTTGGAGTTGCCACTTGGAAACCTGCTTAGAGGATTCATTAAATTCCCATAATGCTGCTTCTTGGTATAGCCTGGTGACCAGGATCTTGTGCACAAACTCAGTTCTATATAATAATCAGATACACATTTCATCCTTGCACCTGTATCCATCTCCCAACAAGTCAATTCCATGTACTGGTCTCAACACGATTACATTATTGACATTTCTCAGCTGAAAGGCTCCTGCAAATACCATCCAATTTTCTAGCTCTTTCTGAAAAGATCAAAAGATACACCTTGCATAGTAGACAAGAATTTACACTGATGGCTGTCTTTTGTCTTGAATACCAATGCTGCCGGCAGTGTTTGCCTGAAGCTAACAGGTAAGTCTCTATGATAACTAACTGCATTCAGTCAACTAGAGCGACTTTTACTGGACATAAAATATGTTTGTGCTTGCAAATGCTTTTTCAGCTTGAACAACCTTGAGGCAATGATCTTCAAGGCCTCCTAATTAGGGAGGTTGGCAATCAAATGAGAAACTTTGCCCTTGGAAATCAAACATATGTCATGACTGAAAGGGAAATGCCTCCTTCACTGGATCATGGCTCACATTTATGGAAGGATTTGCTATTAGAGGCACAAAGTCTGGATCTGTTTTCAACAGAGCTTTTGCTACAAACCTTGTTTAAGGAAATTATCTTGAACTCTGGCTCTACTGGAGACAAAATAAATGTGTTGTATATTACAATGTATTGCTTAATTAAAGTCTGAGATTTCTTTTAATGAGCTGGAAGATTAATTGTATGAATGCACCTAAAAGGGTGTTGTTATTTCATCCAGTTTCATTTATAACTTGCAACAAATGAGGACAAAATCTCTTTCTGTATATCTGGTCTCTGCGAAGCCCAGGCTTATATTTGCCACTGGCAGCGGAACAGTTCCACCTGGACATGCTTCTGCCACAAGTGCAGAATTAAACTCCTCCTCCCTTTCAAACCAGATCTTCCTCATGGCACCTCTATTCTTAGTTAAGGCCATCATTCTGAGTCCTCTGTGTTCAATATCAGAGAGCCTCCACCCATAGCCCCAGTCCTGTTTGACTGTTCCCCAACCCAACTACTACAGAGTCTCATTTCTCACATCCTGCCATCTTTCTCCAACATTTCTTTTCTTTTCTTTTTTTTAAGTAGAAAGAAGTAAAGTTTATTATTCATCTTTCACAGATTGGAAAGGGGGTTGACACTCAGAGGTAAGCACAGAGGTCGGATTAGAAAATATAGTTTATTTAGGAAGTAAATTAGAGAGAGAGAGAGAAATATGAGATTCACCTCCTCAAAGTAGGGGAGGGGGGCAAAGCCAGGAAGCATGGCCATAGCCATAACTTAAAGCGCACACGGCCACACTAGAGTCTAGCAATGGCCTCTCCGACATTTCTCACATCCGCCCCATACTTCCTGTCTATTTCCCTCCCTCTCATAACTTCCAGCCCTACCCTGCGCCAGGGTCTCCCCATTTCCAGACTGTACTGCTACAGCATCCACCTGTTTCCCGACTACCACGCCAAGCTCCATTCTCTAGACTATCACACAATTTTCTTAAAGCATAGTCCTAGTTACCATCACTTCTCTGTTCAAAGGCTTTCAAAGCCTTTCATTGTCTCAGGAGTTAAGAAAGAGTTCACCTTGATAAAGGTCACTTCCTTGTCTGCCTACACACACCCAACATGGTTCTATTGTCTCTCTGTGTTAGTTCATTTGCTCTCTTTTACCTTTTTCTTTCTTTTTGAGTTGAGGTCTTACTCTGTTGTCCAGGCTGGAATGCAGTGGCATGATCACAGCTCACCTCAGCCTCCAACTTCTGGACTCAGGTGATCCTACCACCTCAGCCTCCTTAGTAGGGATTACAGGCGTAGGCCACCACCACCACATCCAGTGAATTTTAGTGCTGGGAGTACAGGTGTGAGCCATCGTGCCCAATGTGCTCATTTGATACAGATACCTCTTTACTTCTCTGTATAACCTCCAAAACCCTGTTTATTCTTCACGACTGATCCAAATGCTGCCTCTTCCATGAAAACCATAATGACATGGCTGCCCTCTTTAAATTTATCACCTGTTATATGTCACATCCTATCTCACCTAGTGTCATAAATGTCCTTGCTCTATAGCCTTACAATAACACACACCTTCCACTTCTAAGCAACAGTCACACATATCAGCTGACAATGGCTTTTTATCCCCCTGAAAATGCTTTTATCTTGAGAGCAATAAACACTTATGCCAACTCAAATTATAAAGAAAAAAAGAAAGAAAAAGAAGAAAAATGGGAGAAGAATGTTAACATTTATCAAGATATGAGTAAGGGCTGCTTATTTTTTGAGGAGGATGAATTGTCTCTACTGCCTGTAATCACCTCAGGCCAGGTGGTATGTTGAATGACTCTTTATTGCATCTGCAACATTCACAACCTGGTGAAATAACGGGCTCATCAAGAAAGGTTTTTTTCTATATTTGTTGGACTGAATACACAGTTATCATTAATTTTTGATAGATAAAAATAGAAAGCGGTTAAGCTGCTCATGCTATTTCTCTTTTCTGGAAGTTCCCACCAGCCTTTAAGGCTCCCTTGTATCAGGCCATTTCTCTTTTCAGTAACACACACACACACACACACACACACACACACACACACACACACACACACACACACACACACACACGGAGCAATGGCTGACAGAGAAATGCCAGTGTAGCCTTCTTTACAAACTGAATGTCTTCAAGCTGTTTATTCCAGCTGACATTAATTATGAAATATAGAGCACTTGTTGGAATCTTGCTTTTTTCTATTTTAAATCCACCAAGAGAAGCACTTCTTATTGTGACTTGCCCTTTTAATTATAGTAAGCTGCTCTTGGAAAAGAGAATCTGAGAGTACTAGCTGATCCTGAACTAGTCAGCTACAAATCAGTGCATCGTCCTAGCTTCCTAGTCACTATTTCCCCATGTGATAGCCACAACCAAATGTTTCAGACTTGGGACACAACCAAATGTTCAAACTTGGGACCTTAAACTCAAATCCCTGGAAAGCAAACAGGCTTCAAACAAAGGCTCAGGATTAGACTTATGAGTGTATATTCTAGCTTCTTAATTCTTGTTGGTTCTTAGAAAACCAGATTATCACATAGTAAATCTGATTGACCAAATCAGTTCCTTGAAAAACATCGAGTTTCACTCATGTCTCCTCTGATTTATCCATCAAGAAACATACCTTAGTAACTAAAACTTATTATTTAGATAAAATGTTCTTTATTAATGAAGATATGTATGAATTTTGTTAGAGACAGATAAGCGAACACAAGGAAAGTGAGGACTGTGAATATTTATCTATATGCGATTAGCAAGGAGGGAACACTAAAGGGTGAAAATGGCAAGGGAAACAAAATATAATAGTACTTGGATGAGTGCAATGACCTCAAGAGTCCAACGTGCTGAGGAATCACATCACCAAGACATATATCTAGGAGTCCAAAAATGCCAAGTAAATGTTCTAACATAAAACAAGCAGGTGTTCTTCACTTATCTAGTGGTGTATACTTGAACACTCTTTGAATGCCAAGCATTGTGTCGACACTTTGTTGAAGAGCTTAGAGTGCAATGGGTAAAACAAATGAGTTAGCCAATAATCTCATTAGATGTTTATAAATTATTTGATGCTCATCTTGGGACACCATGACACTACATGTTGCTAGTTTTTATCCAAGAACTTCACTTGGCCTTTAGTGCTCTTTTCTGGAGGCTTCTCTTCTTTCTGAGGCCCAAAAATGGAGCAATACAGACATCAGTCTCCAGACCGCCTCTAGTCTAGATACTCTGTCACTGGGTGAGTTCACTAAGTCCCATCTTTGTCCTAACAGCTCCAGTGTTACTTCCTTGTATGCCTAAAGGCATCTCAAACCAAATTCTTGATTTCCAACCCCTCTTTAAAAAACCCTCAGTTTTCTCTTATGCAATAATAGACACCCTCATTTATTCTTCTCTTATCTCATACCCACATACAAATCAGCAAATCATAATGTCAAAATATACTCAATATCCCACCTTTGCCTATACTACCACATCTCAAGCCACTCCCACCTCTTGCCTGGGCCAGTGCTTCACAAACTTGAATGCTTGCATGAATCACCTGGGGATAATCTAGAAGAGGGCTTGAGACTCTGCCTTTCTAAGAAGGTCCCAGGCAATGCAGCCATGGCTGCTCATCCACAAAAGGCACTTAGAATAGCAAGGAGGTAGAGAATAAGGCAAGAGCCTCCTCATTGCCTTCTTGGTTTCATCTCTGCTTATCATCGCTTCCAAGGAGAGTCTATTCATCACACAACTATCAGGGCAATTGCATTTGCAATGTAAATCTGACTGAGACCTCTCCCCAAATACCAGGGAGACTTTCTATCTTACTTAGAATAAATTCTAAAGACCTTATCAGGCCTACAAGGCTTTGCAAAATCTGGCACCTGTTACCTTTATGTAGTCACCTCCTTCCATTCTCCCTTTCTTCTCACCAATCCAGCCAAACTGATCCCCTGGACATTTTTCAAAAATGCCAAGCATGCACTTAGGTTGCTCCCTGCATCTGGAAAAATTTTCAATCTATATCCACATGAATTGTTCAATCACTTAAAAAAAAAAGAAAAAAACAAAAAAGGATCTTACTCTGTTACCTAGGCTCGAGTACAGTGCCATGATCATAGCTCACTCCAGCCACAAAGTTCTAGGCTCAGGCAATCCTCTTGCCTCAGTCTCCCAGGCAGCTGGGACTTCAGGTATGTGCCACCACTCCTGGCTTTTGAAAAAAATCTTAAAATATTTTTAAAACAGTATCTCGCTATGTTGCCCAGGCTGGTCTCAAACACCTGGCCTCAAGCAATCCACATGTCTTGGTCTCCCAAAGTACTTGGATTACAGGCACAAGCCACTGCACTTAGCCTCAACCACTTTCTTTACGCATCTGGTCAATCTTCCCTTGAAAAATTCTATCCTGACCATCCTATAGAAAGCTAAGGATGCAGTACACATTTGCAAACACACACACACACACACACACACACACACACACACACACACACACACACACACACTTTCTAGATCTTACCTTGCTATAGTTATCTAACACTTATCACTACCTAACAACCTATTAAATATTTATTTGTTTATCATGCGTCTTCCCCAATATGAGATCTCTACTGGAAGGCAGGGATTTTATGTTATTCAGCATATTAGGAACTCAGTAAATATTTCTTGAATATGAAAACACATATTGAACATGATAATATAAACAGATTAATGTCAAAAGATATTCACAAATACTATAGCCTATAGTTTTTGTCACGTTCCCTTCTTTATTTAATACTTTAATTACATCATGCGACTTTAATGTCCTCCAAAACGTTCCACTGAATGAATTTCAGCAGGGTACTTTTAGCGAATCCAGTAACCACTTTCTCGCCTTAAGGAAACAACTCATTTTTCACTCTGCTTCTGTGTAGGGCTGGAATTGGGGAGTCTCAACTGAGACTAGCTCATTTTTGTGGGATGAATCCGATTAGAGAAAAGCTATAGTTTAATGATTACAGAGCAAGCTTTGGGATCAGTTCGAGATCAGTCAAATATCAGTTTTGCCACTGGAATAGCTAGTCAATATTAAACCTTGGATTCCTACACTATTAAACAGGTAAAATCACATTATGTCACAAAGCTGTTTTCAGGAATAAATTGAATAATACATGTAAAAACCTTGGCTCACTGTGAGCCAAAAGTAAATGTGCAATACTGAGCAAATGTGTTGATTTAGCTTGCTCCAATGGTGGAGCTTCTCCTGGAGGTTTCAAATTCAGCAAATTCAATTTGCACAACAAAGTTCCAAAATGCAAATTGTCAGAATTCAATTTGACAATTGAAGCTAAATAATATTTCGATTGTTTGAAACATTGGCTAGTTTGTATAAGAAATTGCAAACTATTATAATCTAAATGTAACCTTAAATAATCCCTAATGCAACAGTAACAATAATTTATGAAGTGTGTAGCACTCCATTTTCAAAAATAGTTTTTGGGTTTGGGTTTTTTTTTTCTTTTTTGACTTTTTGTTTTGTTTTGTTTTTTTGAGTTGGAGTCTTACTCTGTCGCCCAGGCTGGAGTGCAGTGGCACACTCACGGCCACCCCAGCATTGACCTGCTGGGCTCTGGCGATCCTTCCACCTCAGAATTCCAAGTAACCTGAACTATAGGTGCATGCTACCACGCCCAGCTAACTTTTTATTTATTGTAGGGACGAGCTCTCACCAAGTTGCCCATGCTGGTCTCGAACCCTAAAATAGTTTTTGTAAATAAAATTTTATTAGAACATTGATGTATTCATTCTTTTAAAAAATAATTTATCAAGGTAAAAGTCACATAACATAAAATTAGCTATTTTTAGGTGAACAATTTAGTACATTCACAATGCTATATTTCTTTTCTTTTAAATTTTTTTAATTTGAAATATGTGAGGTACACCTCAAAGTTAGCAATATAAATGTTCATTATGCAGGTACCCTTGCTGATGAGATGTGCCTCCCTTGCCCCGCCCCGGTAGTTTCCCACTACTGCCAATTCCACCCTTACGTTCCCCTGGCAGTTTCCCACTACTTTCTTATAGTATTATGATAGTTTTTCAAGGTCTGCTTATGAATGAGAACCTGCGATACTTGGTTCTTTGTTTCTATGATAGATCATTCCATATATAGCCTCTAAGTCCATCCAAGTTGCTATAAAGTTCATAATTTTGTTCTTATTTATGGGTATATAATATTCCATAGTGTATATGTACCATACTTTTTTAAACCCAGTCTTCTTTTGATGGGCAGCACAGTTTGTTTCATGTTTTTGCTATTGTAAATAATGCTCAGCTTCACTAGTCATCAAAGAAATGCAAATTAAAACCACACTGGGATACCACCTAACTCCAGTCAGGATGGCCATCATCAATAACTCAAGAAATAACAGATGCTGGAGAGCATGCAGCAAAAAGGGAAGACTTCTACACTGCTGGTGGAAGTGTAAACTAGTACAGTCTCTGTGGAAAACAGTGTGGCGATTCCTAAAAAATCTAAAAATCAACCTCCCATATGACCCCCAAATCCCCCTACTCTGAAAACCCGGAGGAACTCAAATCACTTTATGAAAAATATACCTGCACATGCATGTTTATTGGAATATTTTGAATGACAGTTTCTTCATCTGAAAAAATGTGATTTTTCTGTAATTACCCAGCCTTAGTTTTAAGTGGATACTCTTATAGATAGATGCTATATTTCTACCTCCTCTGTCTAGTTCTAAAATATATTCATTACCTCAAAAGGGAATCCTTTCACCATTAAGTAGTTACTGCCAACTATCCCATTCCCAATTCTTTACCATAACACATCTGCTTTTTGTCTCTATGAACTTACTTTTTCAAAATGATTCACGTAAATGGAATAATATGTGATCTTTTGTGGCTGGTTTATTTCACTTAGCATAATGTTTTCAAGGTCCATGCAAGTTGTAGCAGTACTTTGTTCTTTTTAATGGCTGAATAACATTCCATTGAGTATATATACCACAATTTGTTGATATATTCCTTTATAGATAGACATGTGGGTTGTTTTCACCTATTGGCTGTTACAAATTGTGCTGCTATAAACGTGCATGTGCATAACCTTTTTTGAGTATCTGTTTTCAATTATTTGGGGTATCTATTTTCAATTATCCAGGAGTAAAATTGCGGTTCATATGGTAATTCTATGTTTAGCTTTTTCAGCAAGAGCCAATAAGAGTGCATTTTTGAGACACAAATGAGCATCTAAGTAATTGTATTTGCCTTAGAGATATGTTTTCAAATGTTGATGTTTTGTATGGCACTGATGAAAATAATTGTATAATGAATTATATTTAGTCTTAGTCTCTGTACAAGTATGCATGTACAATTAACATTCTTAAAAAGGAAATTTGAGAGCTTAAATCTAGAGTATTAACAATAATTTTGTGAGTCACACTTGGTAATTCCAAGCTAAAGCAGAGGTGATTCTGTGTCTCAGTTCATTCAGAGTTTGAAAAGACTACAAATGACTAACCTAATTCTTGGAATATTTTGAATGGCAGTTTCTTCATGTGAAAAAATGTGATTTTTCTGTAATTACCCAGCCTTAGTTTTAAGTGGATTCTCTTTTAGATAGATGGTTTGAATTGTGATTGTCAGTTAAATATACATACTCATTGTTTATGAATGATAAGTCAATATAGATAGCCTAACTATTATTTTTAGTTCAAACTACCTTCTTGACTATTGCTTTTTCACTAATTACAGTTCCAGAAAGGTAGCACCTCTGAGTGAAGACCATATAATAGAAAATGACATTTAATTAGGCACTTCACAGTGTAAGTGGATTCACAGTGTTAGTCAAAAGTTGTGAAATTAAAGGATTTATATTATGTTGCATGTTTCCTTTTAGACCATCAGGAACAATAGTTACATATGGGCTAGTAATTGATGACTGGTTTCTATTGAAAAAAAAGGTTGATAATAAAGTTGTTCCTAATAGATTTAACCACTATGCTTATTGCCATAATAATTATCTTTCGACTGCCATGGTTTTTCAAATTCAAGTGTTACTCAGAAATGAAAAGAAAAATGCAACATTTAACCTGATCAATGTTGGTTCCAA
This sequence comes from Carlito syrichta, assembly GCF_000164805.1. Lineage (NCBI taxonomy): Eukaryota > Metazoa > Chordata > Mammalia > Primates > Tarsiidae > Carlito > Carlito syrichta. The sequence goes on from NW_007253789.1 coordinate 382,837, forward strand.
GGTGAGATAGGGCTTTTGTATCTTGTTTTGTTTAGAATTTTAAATTTCTTAAAATTTGATTTGTTTAATTAACATATAATTGTACAATTTATGAGGTTCTTAGAGATGTTTTAATAAATATAGTGTATAGTGATCAGATCGGTATAATTAAAATATCCATTATCTCAAACATTTATCATCTCTTTGTGTTGGGAGCATTCAATATCCTACTTCTAGCTATTTAAAACTATATAATATACTATTGCTAGCTACAGTCATAATACAGTAGCATAGAATCCTAGATCTTAGTCCTTCTGTCTAGCTGTAACTTTGTATCCTTTAACAAATCTCTCGCTATCCTTCCCACCCCATTACCATTCGCAGTCTCTGGTATTATATGGTCTGCTTTTTCATTTCAGTTAGATCAATTTTTCTTGACTATTAAGACATGTCTAAGAAAGCCACATGGAAATAATCACTTTATAATTGTTATCATCCACTTTGCAAGGTAGGAAAATGTTTCCAAATATTGTCCAACAAACAGTATTAATTATCTAATACATTATGATTCATCTTATTTTTTTTATTTTATAGCAAAATGCCTGAGATATCAATCAATGAGAATATGATAATATTAGCTTGGTTTGCTTAACTGCAACTACTTTTAAGAAAAGAATAAACTTCATAATCTGCCTGTTGGGAATATCCTTTGCTGTTTATCAGACTAGTACAACATAGTTGCATATTTTTTAAGCATAATAACCTTGTTCTTTTATATTCCTGTCATAGAAAATATCTTTTTTCTGTGTCCAATTCTGTTCCTACCAAATATTTCATGAAGACACATTTTTATGACTGACGTTATACATTATATTTAAAAAGTTCATTATCCACATTTTCAGAATTAGCCACATCATCATTATGCTATATATTTGTGCCTCTTTTAATTATGTCTGTGTGTGTATGTGTATGACTTTGTGTCATTATTTGAAAAGCAATAAAAAGAATATATTAAATTTAGCTCCAAAAAATAATGGGATACTTCTAACCAAATGGATTCTCTCATCACCAACCTGATGAATATGGATATAAAGAAGAATTAGTATATTCTTAATAATTGTTTTAGCTTTTCTCATAATGTTTACAGTCCAAATATATTTCAGTCTATCTGAAATTCTCTGGGTCTTAATACAAAGTATTCTACAATGCAGTTGTGATTAGTATCGATCACAATGAGAAATGAACTGGTAAAATTCTTATAATCATGGCATAATTTAGGCCCTGACGATTCAGATTCACCTTGATATTTTAAAAATAGTATGACTCTGTGCTTTGTATTTATATGTCCAAGCAAGTCACTATGTGCTTTAAAGTGTAGGCTTTACAATCTTTAACCAAAATATTTCATTGTGCCTTCATTATTAAGGAATCTGAGGGTTTCTTTTCTTTTAAAACAACAAAAAATGAATTAATTACATTATATACCCAATTTAATTCACTGGACTTGCTCTATTTCCATATATGTCAAATGGGCAAATGGAATAAATACTACCTCACATGACTGTTGTAAAATTAAGAGAAAAGTGAAAACACTATAACATGAAATTTCAAGAGAACACCATTCTGTATTACTTTTAATTTTGATCAGTTAACATCAAATCCAATGCTTGACATAACTTATATGCTTGCCTAATGGCTACTGAGTATGATTTTCTAATTAGCATTTCTTTTACATTAGTTTGAGCTCAAGTCATCTTTAGTTTTTGACATGAATTATCTGCATTATATTAGTATAAGGAAGAAAAAATTAAAACTGACATAAGGTACATTAATATTAAGATGAGAAGTAAAGTATAAAATCACACTCAACTTAAAATATTTATTTTTCTGTATAGAGGAAAGAAATATATTTTAGAATTAATGGAAATAGTCTTAAAGGATCGATACATTGCAAACATTTAACTGAAATTTCCCTTAAAAGTTTTAAACTTTGGCATATTTCCAGATCAGATGTATCAGTATAGTCAACCTGGCAAATTAATCATACACAAAATTTATATTAAAGTCATGTTTTAAGATGCATTTTCTAGGGCATTATACACTTGTATACTCTACATTTAGTGTAGCCTGCAGAAAAAGAATCAATCTGTTTAATGAATAACACTCTTTAGAGTTTGTGCACAAAGTGAAATCAATTTTTCTGAAACTAATTAGTATTTAAAACAGGATAGATGCTTGAAAATCTCCTTCATATCACGTTCATCAATGACACAACTTAGTTACTTTTATGAGGAAAAATAAATCTAACGTTCTAGGAGATTACAAAGATCAACACACTCCCTACATTTTGGCAAATGATTCAAAGAACTTGTCAAATCAGTTCTTAATTTGAGAGTAATTATCAATGCCTGTTAGACACAACTTTATTCATTTCTCTTCTGAACTAATAAAGACAAAAAATTTGTTGATACCCAGGATATAATGTATAGAGCAAAGGTAATGTAACATCCCAACACATTTCTCCTCTTAGGACCCCAAATCTGTACAATCATGGCTAAAGCTTTGATGGTTACTGACTGGAAGCATATTCAAGCAGAATGCTATTTCAGACACAAGACAGTGACATTCGTGACCTATATATTCTCTACGAAGAAAAAAAAATATCCCTCATGTTTGTAACTCTACTCATTTAGACTAAGCCTAAGGGAGGAAATAAAAGACCAAACTAAGAAGAAATGCGATTTCAGCTTCTATTCATTAAATCTGTATGGGCAATCTTTGCTACTAGTGAGGGGAAAAAAAAGTTAGTGTGACAGAATGTTTTATCCAACTGATATCTGGCCAACTTTATATTTTTGCAGTCTATCAAAAATATCACTAAAAGACAAGGTCTTTTCCAAAATGCTTTGATCAGTAATGGAAAGAGAAGTTTTGCTTTTTGTTGCTAAAATTGTTTCTGGGTACTGCAGAGTAAAATGATTGATCGCTTGATTAAATCATGTGAACACCACTAATTTGGAGTACCTGACACTTTAATCAGAGAAGGGTAACAACTAACCTCATCCTCTTCATCTGTGAACAAAATCTTTACATACAAACAAATAATACAACTAAGAGGGCAGCAGAATTTTAAAGGTTGAGAAAAGAAATGTTGAAAATGAAGCCTACAATTATTACCTAATTACAAAGGATTTTTATCTACTAGAAAAATCCACAATCATTGAAGATGTTCCTTTTTTTAATTCAAAAACTTGCAAAACATTGAAGATGTTCCTTTTCTTAATTCAAAAACTTGAATATCACTAGTTTATAAGGGTCTGTCACAAATAATGTTGTGATTGTATATTAATTTGCCATTTGCTTGCAACTAGAAGAACAAACTACAGACTGCCCATGTTGGCCAGTCAATACCTAAAAGCTAAATATATATATATAATGACTCTTAGTTCATCTTCTAGGGCCCTTAATCCAAGTTCCTTTTTTCACAAGAGATAATTCTCTTAATTATATTTAAAAGCATTATGAGAGAGAAAACAACAACAGTTCCATGGTCAAAAACGGTTGTGTGAAGTCTGGATTAAACTGTCAAAGGACTTTACAATTGTAGGACATCTCAGCTTCTTTACTTGGTGATGGCATTTTGTATTCTGCAAAGAAGAGCCTGAAGCTTTGCCCATACTGGTTTTCTCCTGAAACCTGGCTTTTGTGTGGTACATCTCAGTAAGACTATGTCTCATAAAAACGCTGGAAAGGCTGCCCTACTGTCCTCCCAGGGAATTTTCTGCCAGGACTCAGTCACTCAGAGCATTATGACTTTCATATGATCATCTCTCACTGGAGTTATCCTGGAGTGCATCAGGGGCTTCAGTTGTGAGTACTAAACTAATACATAAAGATCAAAGGTTTCAGGCTGCAGCATTCCATGGATTAGAATTCTACAGTAACAAGTGCATTATTTCTAAAGTAGAAGGAAGGAAAACCTTTATTGGTTAGGACTATTTTTAGGTTGAACTTGGTATGGCAAGCCCTAGGCTCTGTCAGGACACCCTTGGCATGCAGTAAGCATGGTGTTCATCCCCCTCATGACAAAAAATAACAACAGAGAGAGCATTTTCCTGCTCATTGTAATAAGTGAAAACTTGGGGATAAAATCATTTCTTGCTTCCCATGTTTGATGGTGGGACTATGCATTCCCATTAGAGTATATTTTTTAATGCATTTGCAATATCTTGAAACATGAGAAAGACAACTAAAAGTTTGTAAAATGTCACAAGACTTGAAGATGGTCAAGCAGGAAGACATAAGCCTTCCTGACCCAGTTGTGTTGGTATAAATAATCCCAAACTTAGGTCAGTTATTTTGTGTAATGCAATATAAGGTCATTTCCAGAATTATTTCACTATTAAAAATTTCATTGTGATCACACATACTTTTATAAAAATTTGGTGTGAACTCTTATTTGGTTCACTTTGGTGTGTCTGTAAATCCTCTCCCCTACAAGTTCAAAAAGAATATCACCAAGTGACTAACATTTACTATTTGTGTAATTTTGACCCCTTTTAGCTACAGTCTTTGTCACCAGTGGGAAAGTTCAGACAAATACATTAATTTTGATTTATCATTAATCTATGACCAGTCAATGAAATGGATAAACTGAAAGTGTTAATAATGATGATAATGTAGCGAAATTGTAGAAATGAACATACCCAGTTTGCGGTATTTTTAGTTAGTCATTGTATCAGTAAATAAATATGTCTACGTAATGCTGTACATTATCCAGAAACAAATTTCAACATAGCAATGCCTGGACTTTTTCACAAATGAAAATAAACTATGAAATTAAAACCCATGTAGAAAATTTGTATGGCACACTCAATTTTCAGTCCATTATTTTAGACATTTTGCCTTATTTCTTTCCTCATCATCATTCTAATTGAGCAAAACATATGTTCAAATATTCATTTATTTCATCCACATATATTCACATGCTACTTTAGGCCCTGGGACAACAAAGAGATCCATGTTCTACAATTCAGAGAAACACAAAAGGCAAAAATATCATTTCTCAGGGCTCCTAACATCACAGGGTAATTATCACCCATTATGCTGTGGACATTTAATGCTCAGGTGAAAATGAGAGTGGGAATTTTAAAGTCAATAGATATGTTGCTTCAGTTTTCTTGAGAGTGCTGGAACTTTTCTCCACATGCCTATTGGTTTCTTAATGGCTAGAAAGGATCCGGGCAATTATAGGAAACAAATATTAATTGATTCAGTTTTACATTCTCCCATTTATGCTTTGCTGCACCACTTGTCTAATCGCTCAGATGAGATGCTTAAAGAAGTGCCTGTATGTAAATGGACATCATAGATGTCAAATTTGGTGTGTTTCATTCTTCAACCCTTCACCTTCTCTTTAAAACTTAATGAAAAAAAAAAATTAACTGCAGTTCTCTGACCACAAAGCACTTTGATCTATAGTGATTTACTTAGCAACAATTCAGCTTCATTTGTATGACACTAAAAGCAGTCATCCCATAAGGCTTTCTTAATCAACTAGCCCAGCAGCTTTCAATAAAGAGATTAACTACGGAATTTTAAAAGGGCATGCTGGTCAGTCCATTCTTATAAATTCCACATGAACCAGTCTTGCAAACTATGGTGAACTTTTCTTTACCTCACTGAAGAATTCTCTTATACACTCAGATCTCAGGAAACATACTGGATAAATGCATAGTAAGCTTTGTATCCTTTAAGATATCATCTTGTACTGAAACATCACTTTAAAATCATACAAGATGTGGCAACATTTAATGAAAGGTAGGCTTAATATAAACATTATCTTAACAAGTTTAATTTCTAAAATGCCAAAGAAAATCCATCCTGAGCTAATTTTACCAACCAAATGGCCTTATTCTTATTGCATGCATTATAGACTCATTGGTTTTACTTTATTTTATTTTATTTTTCTGAAGCTCCAATGAATTACTTTCTTTGCTTTCTTTGAAAGTTATGCAAATATATTACAATACCTGTTTATATTCTTAATTTTGAGGTGGGGAAAAGTATGTGCATACATGTGCATACACAATTTTACAAATTTTAATTGCTATTCATTCATTCACAATTTATGAGATACTTTTTACTTGGCATGTAGACATGCTCAGTCTCCTTGCTACTATAAAAGGGTGCTGAGATACTAGGATAATGGAACAATGGAAAATAACTAAGATAGCAACAGCACGAATGACATCAACAAAAGTGAATAACCATAGTAACAAGTGTACATTCCAGGTACTTGCTAACTTCTTCACAGGCAATATCTCACTGAATCCTTTTAACAACCGTATGGAACAGTTTTGCTTTCAATTTGCAGGTGAGGATAATAAGCCCCCAAGAAAATAAAGAGGTTGTTCAACATCATACAGTGAGTAAAGCAGTAGGGCAATGAGCTGGGCGTTCAGGTGTGACTCCAGACCCAACGCTCTGGAATCTAGTGGGCCCCAAACTTTTTGATCCCATATCCTCACCTGTGAAATGGTCTGGAGCATGTAATGCCAATGCAAGCATTTTTATCAGTTATGTTCATCTCCTACTATGTTAATACTTCAGGAACATTTTTTAAACATACAAGCATAGGAATAAAAAGGTATAATTCCAACACAAATAGAATGGATTATCTTATGCACCCTTCACTGGGGTATGTACAAACACATTCTATAGATACTGCTTTTCATATAAAACAAGTAAAGGTCTTTATAACTTTCCCCAAATTCCTAGAAAATAGGTTTTAATGATAAGTGAAGTTAATCAATTCATCACTGGCACTTAGAAAATAAAGATGGCGATATCCTAGGAATTCTGAGTGATGCTGCTGGTCACTGGGTTCCTTCAACTCAAATTCAGTGATGGTGGTCAGGCACAGGGCTCACACCTATAATCCCAGCACTTTGGAAGGCTGAGGTGAGAGGATTGCCTGAGCCCATGGGTTCGAGATCAGACTAGGCAACATGGTGAGATCTTATCTCTACAACGAATCAAGAAAAATTAGCCAGACATGGTGGCATGTGCCTGTAGTTCCAGCTACTTGGAAGGTTGAGGCTGAAGGATTGCCTGAGTCCAGCAGGTCGAGGCTGCAGTGGCCGAGAGTGTGCCACTGCACTCTAGCCTGGGCGAAAGAGTGAGACTCCAACTCAAAAAAATAAAAAAATAAAAAATAAAAAAAATTCAGTGGTGGTGACCAGAAGACCAATGAGGTGAAAATATCACACAAAAGACTCAAGGATTGTCAACTTTCTACAGCCCCAGCAATTACTGAATTAAACCATCCTATTCAATAGTGGGAATAGGACATGGGAACATAGCCAAAAATGAATGAGGCGAGCTGTCTAAAGAATAAACCACAATAAGGATCAAGGGAGCAAGGTTATAGAGGAGGTAATGGAGCTCACAAAAGATGTAACCTACTTTATTGATGAAGCTAGAGACCCGGAAAATAGGGGCTGTCAGGCTCATCTTGGATGAACTGACTGTCCTCAAGGGAGGGAAGGAAGAAAACACCTGACTCGTTTCAGGGAATTCAAAGGGAAATATATCATCCAAAAAGAAGCCTGACTGTGAGGTAGCAATTCCACTGAGTTCTCTGAGGGCAGCACTGCTAAAGATGGACCTGGCTTCTTCTGGCTCTGCCCATTTTCTAAGACACTCCCCTCATTGTGTTTTCCACTCAGAAAACAAAGAGGCTGGGCCAGTTTGACCACAGAAGGACAGCAAAGATTAAAAGGTTAGAATGGCATTGATGGCAGCACCCTTTGTGGGTGGGAAGTGAAGGAACAGTCTTCTGGCTGGGTTATTTCAACATCTTAGTCTGAGATTATATTTGTGGTTGTTGTTGCTCATGTTTAGAACAAACACAGTCTGATATTAAGGAATTCAATTAAAGCCATCAAATCCTAACTGGCAACATCCTGTGTGGAAGTCACTCTGCTGACCCTACAAGGAGTTTAAAGAGGGTACATGGAATAGGGAATAAAACCCTTCAGATATATAGGCAGGACAGAGATAAGAAGTCAAATACCAAAAGACAGGAACAACAACAACAACAACAAAATACTAGTAGATCAAAGAGTAGAGCATTAGGTACGCATTTGAAGTGAGTATAATTTGTGACAGGTGAGGATTAAGGAGCAAAAGTTAATTTCAAACAGAAAGAATCCGAGTAGCAAAGAGTGGAATACAGGAATGTCTTAAGGAAATGTCAGGTGGTCTAATTCAGCTAGGAAAGAGAGGTCTTCTCAGGAATTCATGAATGATAATTATATGGGAGATGCCAAGGAGACATCAAAAAGGTCTTTGTATATTGAGCTAAGTAGTTTGGTGGCAATGGAGAAGGTATCTTTGACATAAAAATCAACATGACGCAAATGGGGAAAAATGCAAGAAAAATACATCGACTTTTGAAATCATCTGAGTACGTTAATAACAGTCAGGTATCATAGTCCTAGAATAATTTTCATTATATTGGTACTAATTAACATTGTTTCTGGTGAGTATCTGGGGTACCATAAACCAATTATGAAATACTGGGCATTTGTAATAAGAAATTTCAATGCTCACAGGCGCAATGGTCTCTGGCCAAATGCCGAACAGATGGGACCCTCTGTAAACACAAGGAACGCATGGGAGTCAGCCAACCCAAATGAATGTGTTAAACTTGATCACACACTATATCTCCTTGAATTTGCCAAATTATTCTGGGTTATGTAAATGAACTGTCTTATCTTTGTGAAACCTTGTACTGTTTCACAAAGCTAAACACATTTATAGATGTGCAGGTCAAATACTGGTCAGTGATAGAGAAGACTGGTCATTATTTCATAGAACTAAAGAACAAATGTCACAAATACTTATATATTTTTTGTGGATATAGTAAAGGTAAGGGAGATCTGTGAAAGAAAAAAAAATGATGTGTATCATTGACTTGATGTCCACATTATTCCCAGACACGTATATAGGAGAAGGTTACTAAGACTGAGGATAGAAAAGTGATAACATTTTAAAGACTTCCACCACCTATTTCCAAACTGCCTTCCTGTATGTTGTACTTCAAAGTGATACTATCACATTATAAACCCCAGTGTCCATGTATATAAAACAATAGCATTGACAATTCCAGAAACAGAATTTAGTGGGATTTTTCCCTAATTTCTTGACATTATATTTAAGTGACATCCTTATTTTCTCACTTCCTGCTACAGCGTCTGACCCAGTCCCTCCTGTCAGGGCTAGCTTGAAAATGTTTCAAATTCATCCACTTCTTTTCATGACCATTATCACTACATGAGTCAAAGCACCATCATTTCTCTTCTAGCTGAATTTCGGCATCTCCTATGCATCTTCCACTTTATCCTCTGTGTCTATCAGAATCCACTTTAAAAAGCTGTCTAACTCCTCAACGTGATCCATAAGGACTTTATGATGAGATCTACACTCCTTCAACCTCATCTCCAAACTCCAGCTGCCATTCTTCTGCAGCTCATTCGATTCTACTCCTTGAGTGTACAAAGCTCTCTCCCAACTCAGAATCTTGGCACTTCCATCCATCAGCTGAAATGATCAGCACCTTATCCATTATATCCTGTCTGATGCTCTTTAGCACATTACTTTATATTTCTTTCTCTTATAATTATCAAAAATTACGTTGTCTTATTTGTTTAATTATCTATTGTCTATGTTTCCCAAGGAAAATGTAAGACCCATAAAAGTATGGACTTCATCCTTAATATTGTATCTCAAGAGCCTTAAAAATGCTGAACACACAACAGGTGTGTAGCAAAAGAAAACGTTTATTTTTGAATAAATGATTGTTAATTAAAACAATATTAGCATATTTATCCAATAAACATTTTCACTAATGTGCCTAACTCTAATTTTCCAAAAGATATTTTAATGCAATGACTCATTTATCCATTTGGATTAATACTTATTTCAAAAGTAATTTTCTTAAACTACTAACTTCATAAACAGAATAAAATGCAGAACTTTACTGATACAAGCCTGTATTTGTTGAAAACATTATTGTCTCAAGTATACCGGATAATCTAATAGTCATTTTAAGCCCAGGAAGCAGTGGAAACTAACAAGCAATACAAACAAACATGAATGTATGACTTACAAAACCTTTTTTTAACTGAGCATTATGCAAAGATAACTAATTTCCCAAGCACTGAAACTCATTCCACCCCTATCTCAACTCCAGGGTAGGAACTAGGGGGTTTATTCATTCAACAATTATTTCTTAAGTCACTACTGTATACCAAGCACTGTCCATGGAACTGAGAATACAACAGGAAGCAAATCAGTTCTTGCCTGCCTGGGGCTTCTGATATATGGAGGAGAAAGAATAAATGAGCACACAATGAAGAAGTCTATGTCTACTCCAAAACTTGGGTAGTTTAGAGGATAAAACAAAACCTAAACACATATTAAGCACTTGGAAAACCAGAAGTTGCTATATCCTTAGATGTTTTGGTGTTTCTTTAGGGAATATAGTGTATATTTCCACACGTAGAAGACACAGAAAGGAAGAGCCATGATCCTAACAAGGTTTCAAAATATGGAATATAGGAAACAGTGGCATGACCCAATGTGCATAAGAACAATCAGTAGAACTATTAAGATGTCTTCAGATATTTGAAAGACCATCAGGTTGGTGGAGAAGGAAGAGATTAGCTTTGTATAACCTTAAAATTCAGAAATAGGAACTAGTGAATAGGAGTCACTGAGCTAGATAAAAGAAATAATTTGTAAATGATTGCCAAAGTGTAATGGGCTATTTCCAAGACTGTGAGCAAACTCTTCACCCCTGGAAAAGTTCAAGACTAGAACATTGGTTCTCATCTTTAGGGCACAAACTCTCCAAAATCATCCAGCAAGCTTAAACTATAAAACACCACCAAAACTAGATCAGCTAACTTACCTAATTATTCTCTCAGCCATCCCACACCGATTTGAGAACCACCTCCACACCAATTTGAGAACCGCAGAGGAAAGGAGGAAGATGGAGGTAACCCATGCCCATAGTTAATCTCATGCTTTAAAAAATATGTTAGTATAGTAAAATATTGGATGATATCTAAACCCTAATGATGAATGCAAAATGCACTAAATAGCAAGCTTATAATATCTAGAGATAATCATTCATGGACAGTCACTGATGATGATGATTAAGGAAGATGACTTTAGTTCAAACAAGCAAATGATTAAGCTTGAGAATATAAAATGTTAACAGAATCTCATTAATAAAGTAGCAAATCTTTCTTCTCAGCCTACTTCTAGAACATAAATATGTGAATCACTCATCTATAATGTAGATAAATGACCTTTACGTTCTTAAGTTCAGCTAGGGTAGAAATCACTGCCTGGAAGTCAAAGTGGGATTTCAAAATACCTACTGGAAACAAGTCAGAGACCCCTGTAACAAGTCTCAGAGAGATCACAAATCAGAACAGAAAGTGGATAAACTAATGAGGATGGAGAAAAAAACCCAAACGTCCTGATTTTCTGGTCTGGCTGCCTGTCATAAATTTCAGTTTCATCTGTATCTTATTGAAGAAATTATTACAGTTGTAATTTATCTTCAAGATCTACCTTTCCATTCTTCCTTTAGAGTCATTCCATCATCAGTTGCTGGTGAATTATAATGCCCATATTCAACTCACTAGGGATAATGACTTTGCAGTTAAAATCTTTTTTTGTGTGTGACTTTGCTGATTTATATTTATAGAAGAGAAAAGGAAAAGAAAACATGAATCCCAATTCTTAAAATCAGTAACTCCCATAATGTTATAAAATATTAAAGTTTAATCTAGCAAAAAATGAACAAACAAAAATGGCTCCTAGTGAGACCTTTCCAAAGGGATGCTCTACGGTTACTGAGGACAGCAATTGAAATTTAATTCTGTTGTGAATTTAGCACCATCCGAGGCTTCAGACTATAGGAGTGGTTTAGGAGATGAAAGATCCATGGGAAAAAAGAAGGAAAACAGAAGCTAGAAACATTCATCCTTCCTCTTCCGACTCTTCTCTATTTTCAGCCTTGGAAAACATGACCAGAAAGGTAATCTAAACTTTGTGATCCTAAACTACATATATAGAAGAACCTGTTCTCTGTGTTAACTGCAATATAAACACCTCCATCAGTCAAGCAGGCATTCAGATTGTGTGCTCCTTTTCCATGCCAAGCATATACTTGATGTTATTGCAGTCTGTTTGATGCATTAATTTTGGTTAAGAACTCAAATCTTGGACCCAGAATATCTGGGTACCTATAGATGTTCTACCATATCCTGTCTATATGGCCTTGGACAAGTTATTGAATCACTTGTGCCTCTGTCTTTTTAAAATCTATAAATGAGGACAATGATATCTAATAAATAGGATTGTTGGGAAATTTAAATGACTAAATATGTATAAAGCACTCAGAATAGTGCCTGCCACAGAATAAGCACAATGCATGTGCTAACTTCTATTCACAGTCCTGCTACTGGAAGACTGGTAGTAAGTATTATACCAAATTGTATAAACTTGAACTCTGAGTCACATATGGGCATCTCATTAAAACAAAAACCTTCCTAAAGTTACTATCCTTATCTTTACCCTAGTCCCTAAAATCAATTCACATCTAACATCATACACTGAAAATCAAACTAAACAAACTCAACAATTTCACATCAGGTAGGCATATCTATTTTACTTCTGGGATAAAGTGAATTAGTAAGAGTCAGCATAACTCCACAGCTTTTAATTGAAGAATTTCACTATTAATGATCACTGAAATGAGGCATTGACTGTACTTTGTGGCTAACGGGATGGCTCCAGAGACCACACTGTATGTTGCACAAACAACAACTGATCTATGTTTTGGCATCATTAAAATAAAAGTTAACATGTTAAATACAGCAGAAAAATCTTTGCATTGAAGGAGCCTTGACAGCATTTGTCAGCTTGAACATTTTATGGCTGCAGCTCAGCTTGTTAACAGGCAATGAAAGATGGCTCTATTAAGCTCAGGGTGGTGCTGCAATGGTTTCATATAGCCCAGACTCATTTTCCCTACCACCAAGCGAGGATGCCCATTGAGAAAGGCCATCATGTACAGGAGATCTCTGCAACTCATCGGTATTAATTGTAATGAGGAAGACATTTTATTGCCACCTGGTGTTACAGTCTACCTAGTAGCCCTCACAGCTGTTTTGATTAATACATGAACTTACATTAGAAAGGATTTGTGCTGCAGTTTTATCTAACAGAGCTTCCTTTGTAAATTCCAAATAAAACAGAGCTTCCTACAAATTTAGAATGGATTACATTGAATTCTATTGTTCAGAACTGAAAAGCCAACCTTGATGGAGGGGAATGGATTAAAGTATCTTACCTTTCTGGGCATAACAGGGCATTGTTTTCATCAATAATTACTCCTCTTAATTGAAGCTCAATTCATTTTTTGTGCTAAGTGAAACTCTGAACTACTGGAAGGCATCCAAATCTAGAGGAACAGATATTGCTCTGGTAACAATTATAAGGGAAATTCTATAAGGAGAGGACAAAGAGAAATATTTTCAAGTGGAAAATAAGTGTCATCTAATATAGTAATATGGTACCTCAAACATGTTTTGTACCAAAAAAAACCACAGTCCAAACTTTTCTCAAGAATTAGCTTGATAAAATTTCATACAATCTCATAGAAGGCAAGCCTGATATTACCAGTCAATAATGTTTTGTCTGTTGAATTTAAACAATTTTTCATACAATGAAGTGAAGTGACTTCAACTAAACTAGATGTTGCTAGATAACTGCAAAATCGCATTATTTAGAGGAAGATTTAAATATTTTTCATCATCAATTACCATTTAGTAAGCACACATTAAGTGAAAGGCATTGTATTATGTATTCTGTGTCTATTCTTAGTAAAATAATAATTTATCTATCTTTACATAGTAGAATTGCAAAGCAGCCTAGAAGATTTGCCTGGTGATAAGTAATCAGAACAAATATAAGGTAGTAAAAAGTTCAAGGAAGCAAAGAATGTATATATACTAAGGGGAATGTCAGGCTTATTTAAGAGCAGTGGTCACTAGCTCAAATGCCCACAGGGACTAGGAAAATAAGCAGATGCATACTGGGTTGGGTATAATACTGGACAGAGGCAAGAAGCTTCCCAAGGACTGTAACTTGCAAGCCCTAAGGTTTTCATGTAAGGTCATCTGAATAACAATTACAAAAAAGGCCAGTGGACTTATCTGGCCTACAGATCCTCAGTTTTTACCATTACCAACCCTGACAAGTAGAGGCAAGAACATCAGCTGAGTTCAGTGAAGATAAATTTGAAGTTCACCTCTACTAGAGACTATGCAATTTTTTACAAGTGATTTAATCTTTCTAAGTTTCATTTTTCTCTTCAAAATGAGGATGGAAACACATGCCTGCCTTGTAAATGTTGTTGGGATACTCAAATGAAACACTGTGAATGAAATAACTTGGTAAACTTTAAAAGACCCCAACTATGTGAAGAATATTATTATTATTATAAGCCAGGAAATTATGTGTAGTTAGCATCAGTTAAGTATAAAATATTTTATTAGTTATTTGTTATATTCTACAGTAGAATAGGTATTTGAGCTGCAAATGACACACATTTCAAAAAGGATAATTGCACATACAACTAATTGTAATTACCTGGAAAAATACCTGCCCTCTAAATAATTAGCCCTGCCATTGGCATGGGCAGTGTAAGTGATAATAAACTTGATGAATGATACTCAAGGGGTATCAACAGTTGGAAGAAACATTGGAATGGAGGGAGAAATCTGTGTGACTAATAGTTCATTTACTATTAGTAATTATATTTTATTTTGGAGGTCAAATAAAACATTAAAGTAAAATATGTATTGTCAAGGAAAATAACTGAAACATATTATGAGAATAATAATTTCAGGGTTGGGATTAATTTTTGCACAAGTCTTTTACAAAGAAATTCATAAAGTATTTAAAGCCATTAAAGAAAATCTAAATTAATGATAAGTTGATAGGTAAGATGTCAGATAAGAAGATTCAATGTCAGAAAGAAGTGAGTTCTCCCTAAATTAATATACAGATTCAATATATTTCTAACCAAAGTTTCAGCAGGCGTTTGCTTGGACTTTGAGTAGCTGATTCTACAATTTATATTGAAGAGTAAAGGGCCGTAAAAAGCCAGGGTAGTCCAGAAGAACAAAATGAATATAATACTAAGATTTTTATATAGAACTATAGTAATTAAAATAAAGTGCTTTTGTCATACATTCATATAAATGGACTAATAGAACAGAATAGAGTCCAGTAGTAATCATGCACTTATTAAAAATGCTTTATCACAGAGCAGGCATTGCAGATGGGTGTGGAATAGATGAATCAATCAATAAATGGTAATAGAAATTGATTATCTTTATAGAAATAAACAA
This sequence comes from Carlito syrichta, assembly GCF_000164805.1. NCBI lineage: Eukaryota > Metazoa > Chordata > Mammalia > Primates > Tarsiidae > Carlito > Carlito syrichta. Next base: position 398,316 of record NW_007253789.1, read on the forward strand.
AAATATATCTTGATTTCACAAACATAAAAATTATAATTGAGTATTTTTATGGAATTATGATAGGAAAGAATTTCTCCATCAACACATTAAAAATTATAAAAATACAGACTGCAGACAATATAATCTATATTTCTAAAAAATCTGATAACTACACCAAAACACTCTTTGAACTGATAAACAAATTCAGTAAAGTTTCAGGATAAAAAAAATCAACATCAAAGATTAGTAGCCTTTCTCTATGCCACCAGCAAACATTTCGAAAAAGCAATCAAGAAAGCAATCCTATTCACAATAGCTACAAAAAAATATAAAATAGCTGGGATTAAATTCAACCAAATAGGTAAAAAAATCTCCACAATGAGAATTATAAAACATGGGTGAATGAAACTGATGAGGACACACACACACACACACACACACACACACACACACACACACACACAAAAGCAAAACTAACCCATGTTCATGGACTGGAGAAATTGATATTATGAAAATGTCCATACTAGCTAATACTGCCCAAAGCAATCCCTATCAAAGTATCAATGGCATTCTTCACAAAATTAGAACAAAGAAATCCTAAAATACAAATGAAACCACAAGAAAATTCAAATGGCAAAAGCAAATCTGAACAAAAGAACAAATCTGAAGGCCTCACACCACCTGACTTCAAAATATACTGCAAAGCTATCATAAGAAAAACAGACATATAGATCAATGAAACAGAATTAAGAATCCAGAAATAAAACCATACAGTTACAGACAACTCACTTTCAACAAAATCACCAAAAGCATACATTGAGGAAAGGACAGTGTCTTCAATAAATGATGCTAGAAACATCAGATATCTATATGCAGAAGAATAAAACTAGACCCCTATGTCTCACTTTATAAAAAAAAAACAACCAAATTCAAATAGATTAAAGACTTAAATTAAGACCTGAGATTATGAAACTACTAAAAGAAAACATAGGGGAAACACTTCAAAACACTAGGTTGGGCATATATATTTTGGGTGAGATTTCAAAAACACAGACGACAGAAGCAAAACTGACAAATGCTATTAAATCAAACTTTAAAAGCTTTTCCACACCAAAGGAAATAATCGACAGAATAAAGAGACAACCTACAGGAAGAAAGAAAATATTTGCAAACTATCTATCTGACAAGAGATTAATAACTAGAATACATAAAGAACTCAATAACAAAAGCACACACAATCCAATTTTAAAATGGACAAATGGTTTGAGGAGACATTTCTCAAAAGAAGATATACAAATACCCAACAGGTGTATGAAAAATAATCATCAAGAAAATGCAACTCCAAACCCCAATGAGATATTATCTCATCTCAGTTAAGATGATCATTATCCAAAAGATAAATGTTGGTGTGGAAGCAGAGAAAAGGGTACTCATAAACACTGTTGATGGGAATATAAATTAATACAGACATTATGAAAAACAATATAGAGGTTCCTCAAAAAAACTAAAACTAAAAACACCATATAATCCACCAATCCCACTGCTGGGTATATATTCAAAAGAAAGGAAATCAATGTATTGAATAAATATCTACACTGCTTATTGCTGAATTATTCACAATAGCTAAGATATGGAATCAACCTAAGTAGACAAAGAAAATATGACACACACACACACACACACACACACACACACACACACACACACGAGAATATTATTTTGCCATTAAAAAGAATGAAATCCTGTCATTTGCAATAACAGGGATAAGACTGGTAGATAAGCTGGGCACAGAAAGACAAATATTGCATGTTCTTACTAATATGAAGGAAATTAAAAACGCAGAGGAAGCGAGTAGAATGGTGATAATCAGAGGCTGAGAAGAGTAGGGGCAATGGAAGATGAAGAAAAGTTGGGTAATGGGAACAAAAATACAGTTAGAAGAAATAAGCTTTAGTGTTTGATAGCAACAGGGTGACTACAGTTAATAATTTATTGTATATTTCAAAATAGCTAGAAGAGGAGATTTGAAATGTTCCCAACACATAAAAATGATAAATGGTTGACGTGGTCACTATTCTAGTTACCCTAGTTTGATCATTACACATTGTACACTTGAATCAAAATATCATAAGTATGTATAATTATTATGTATCATAGAAAATTAAAAAAAAAACAGTCTGGATCATGTGAATGACAATAAAAAGAATGAAAAGAAAAACCTCAAACTGGGATATTGGTGACCCAAAAGAGCAACTAAAGATTCACATCCAAAATATATTAGAACTGCTACAAAGCAATCAAAAAAGGAAGAACTGAAAAGAAAAATATTTCAACATAGGGACAAGAATTTTGCCACAACCCAAACATGCCACAACCAGCATATTAGCAAAAATTTAAGACAATGACATCCATTATTGATTGATGTAAAAATTGGTATAACCATTTCATAAAATAATTTGCCATTTTCTAGTAAGTTTAAACATGTGCATATCTTATGATCCAGCAACTCTAATCCAATCTTACAAACCCTAAAAATAACTCTTGCATGTGTTATCCAGAGTACTTCACAAGAATACACATAGAAGTAGTGTTCATATAATCAAAAGTTTTTAAAAAAATAACTCCAACACCCACCATAGGTGCACTAGATCAGTAAACTGTGACAAATTTATTTAATACTCTAGACCAGACAAAATGAGTAAACTGTGACTATAGAAATCAGCATGGCTGAATACGATACATATAATATTGCACAGTCTTAAAAGAAATAATATATATTATATCCATATAAAGTTCAAAAAAGGCAACACTAACCGAATGTTGGTTTGGGATACATACCTACATTTATTTGTAAAGCCGCAAATTAAAACATGAAAGGAATTTACACTTAATTCACTATGGAGTTTGTCTTCATGGATTAATGAAGGGAAAGATGATCAGGGAGAGGCACAGGGTACTTATAAGATTCTGATAATGTTCCATTCCTTTTTGTTTGTTTTGTTTTGTTGTTTTGTTTTTTTGAGTTGGAGTCTCACTCTGTCACTCAGACTGTCACTCAAACCCGAGTGCAGTGGCCGCTCCCAGCCACCGCAGCCTAGACCTACTGGGCTCCGGTGATCCTCAGCCTTCCAAGTAGCTGGAACTACAGGCATGTGCTACCACGCCCGGCTAATTTTTTTGATTTACTGTAGCGATGAGGTCTCACCAAGTTGCCCAGACGGGTCTCGAACACTCGGGCTCAGGCAATTCACTCACCTCAGCCTTCCAAAGCGCGAGATTACAGGCTCAGCCACCCAGCCCGGCCTATGTACCATTTCTTAACCAGTGGTGGTAAGCGCACAGTGCTTGCCTTATTATCACTATCTTATTTTTTCATTTGTGTATGACCAATACTTTGCTGCATTTTAAAGAAGAAATGGTTGGCAAAGTGTATAAGTTTGTGGACAATGAAGAAATTACCAAAACAGCCAACTGGATATGAGCATATTTTGAAGAAGTAGTGTGAACTGCAGAACAAATAATATTAATTACAACTTCACCCATTCATAAAATTTAAATAACAAATGACAGGGGAAAATGACAAAGAACAATGCTTTTAGATTTAAAAATATATATTTTAAAATATCTTCCATATTAGAAAAGTGTTAATTCTCCAGATATATCTCTATTTATCTATTTATTGCTTATATTAGAAAAGAAATATATTTGTTCCAAAAGATGATAGAAAATCAACTGATATTTCTCATGTGAATTAAATCCATAGCAAACTTTCCTCAGTTTGATGAATCATCCTCTATCAAGCATCTTAAGAATGAGAGCTAAAGGGCATCATTTTTTTTAAGACACACATTTAAAAATATAATAGAAAGAGGAAAATTTTCATTTGGAAGATGTCAGTGAGAATGGATAATTTTCATTTACACAAAAGATAAGTAAAATTCCTTTCAAAGGACAGAAATGATGGATATATAATTAAGCTTTGCCTACTTGGGACCTGAACAAAATGTAATATGATAGTATTTTTAGAAAGAAAGGAAATAAAAGAGAAAGAGAAAAGGAAGGAACTTCAAAGTATACGAGTCATCGTTTACAGGATATAACATCCTAGAGAATAAAAAGCAAAACTGAAACAAAGTTAAAAAAATCCAATCCTCAAAAAATGGTCCCCAAGACCTCCTGGAAATACAATGAGCATATGAGTCTCATCAAACAGTTTCTGGTGCTACATTGATCTGCTCTTTAAACATACAGAATAATTTCTGCTTTGTATTTTATCATAAAGTCTACAAAAATCAAGCGACTTCTAAAATCTACAGAGAAAAAAGTCACAAAAAAATAACAAGATTTGCTAAGAGGCAAAATTTTATTTAAATGCTAATAGTTTTGTTTATATTTGTGCACGATTAGAAATACAAAATTATGTCTATGTGTTGAAAGAAAGAAGCCAGCAGAGAAAGAAAAATGAAACATGTAAGAGAATATTCAATTGTTAGAACAAATCATACCAGTTAGAACCAATGGTATCAAGATTACCCACAAGTAGGGAGAAAAGAGCTGGGGTACCCAAGTGAGAAGATGATGGGTCATCAGTAAGACCAGGGAAGCCTTTTCCATAAGGCAGTGATTTTCAGTGACTGACTAAGCAGTCCCCTTGTGAGCACTTGGAAAACTGTGGGAGCATTTTTTATTGTTACAATGATGCATAGGCTCTCAGCTCTCAGAGAATAGGGACCCAAGACACAGAACATCCTAGAATATGCAAGACATTCTTGCACAATAAAGACTTACTTCATCCCAAATGCAAAAAACATCCATATTAAGATACAGTATTAGCCTTTGTCTTTCTTTATATGTATGCTGACTTTGGTGTTAACTATTGTGCAATATGGTCATTAAAGTACCACTTCTAAAACTCAGAAAACTTCTACCTGTAAGGTGGGTAACTGACTATTCACAATTTAAATGTGATCTAAGTTCTTGAATTTTCTTAAACAACTTATTTACAATTTCATTTTCTTCCACATTTAAATGTTATGAATCCTTCATAACAAAGTTTTACCTGTTTATCCTTTTATTTTGATGGTGTGTGATGAACACTTAACACTTTAGGGATACTTTTTTGGTACCCTATCAGAAAAGAAGCCCAGCAGAACACAATAAGGAAGCTCTAAAAACATCAACAGCATACTCTATCCTTCCCTGCAAGACTAGTGATTCAGGTTTTACATGTTTTAAACCATTAACAACTGAAACAGAGGTATTCCCTGATAAAGTCTAATACTAGAAACTTTAAAAGATAACCTAAATCCTTATTGACTAACAAAACCTATCTAAAATAAGCAACTCAATTTTCTATAGAGTCAGAAGTAGGAAGACAGTGTTTACAGAGTAGCCAATCCTGTTTTTAACTGATTTTTTTAAAAACACTATTATGAGGGTTTCAATTCATTTGTGATTTGTAACGGTTGCCAATAGTGATTAGTGACTAGTTAGCTAGCTTCTACATTATTATACTAGGATTCTAGTGTTGCCTACATGCCATAAATTTTGTTTGTAGTTATATCAGAATCAGAAGGGAGATGAGGAAAATTTTCTCTGTGGGTAGTTAGGTTTACCACAAAACCTAGGGAATCTCAGTGCCTGAGTTTCCCTGCAGCCAATGTATTAAGTGCAATAAACAAGCTCTTCAATAGCTGTTTTTAGCTAGAATTTTTCAAGGTTAAAGTTTTACTCTAGGTCACCAAGAGAGGAAATTGTATAGGCGATTTTACCCAAGATAATTCTTACAAAGATTCCCTCTAATGTTTGAAAAAATACAGATCCAACAACCTCAGTCTGGTCTTTGACCTACATAAGGTATCCGAATCTGTACTCTAACTAAATGTGGTCTACCTCCGGAATGTCAATGCTCTGAACAGAAATTGTAGAGATACATATTAACTTTTGAGGGAAAACCCCTATGCTTTCCAATCTTACGTAGTCTTTCTACAATACTAATTTAGCACTTAATACATACCTGGTGAATAAACATGCCTCATTTTTGCCTCTTAACTTATAGACATTCTAGTTAATGATGGTATTAATCACAAATTTTTATATTTCAATCTAAGAGATATTTTGTTGAACAAAAAGACAGAGACAAATAAAATTACCTCTGTAGACTAGCTAATTATTTTGTTGGTTCTTTATGTTGTGTAGAATATAATGCACACATACATACATATATACACATTCACACATATTACTGGAGGAATAAGCTAGAGATTTCTTTTCTAGTATCTAATATATAAAACTGCAGGCTGGGCATGGTGGCTTATACCTGTAATCCCAGCACATTGGGGGGCTAAAATGAAAGATTGCTCGGGGCCAGGAGTTTGAGACAAGCCTGGGCAATAAGTAAGTAAGTAAGTAAATAAATAAATAAATAAATAAATGTTTTAGTTATCCAAGCACGATGGTACAGATCTGTAGCTCCAACAACTTGGGAAACTGAGGCAAGAGGATCACTTGAATCCAGGAGTTCCAGACTGCAGTGAGCTATGATCGTGCCCTGCACTTTAGCCTAGGTACCAGAACCAGATCCTATAAAAAGGAAAGCAAAACAAAAACAAAAGTGTAGTATATGAACAGTTTTACACCTTACACATGTAAGTGTCCTTGGGAATTGGCTTTATGCATTTATATATTTACATTTAAACTTAAACAAAGAATAAATACTCCTTCCAGAAAAAAGGTACAGAAAAGTAAAATTTACAGAACTCACGATAGAAAACGAAGAGAACTAATAGTTAGGAAGAAATGTTAATATGAAAGCGCACCCCCCCAAAAAAATACATTCTATGGCCAGAATGATTTTTTCAAAAGTTGTTTTTATATTTATCAAACCTCTGCATTATATCCCCTGAATCCAAGGAGTCAGTTCTAGAGAATGTCTATACATTTTGTCATCAATTTCAAGCCTGAAAATTTAGAAATTTTGAAACATGAATTTAATATTTATATTAATATTTTATTAGGTATTTGCATTCCATGCCAATAGCTAAGATATTTAAATATTTATCATTCAATTTATTACATATATATTTCAATTTGAAGCACTTCATTAGAAAGTCTGGTCTATCTATATGAGAATATTTTCAAATAGAGCACATTATTATATTATAAATATATTTTGCCTTTGCTGTCTTCCAAGCCAAGGAGACCAAGGCTCTGAAATGATTACTATGCTGACCTCGAGCTGAGTCAGGATTTTAATCCAGGGCTTCTGACATTAAGCACCTTTCATTACACAACCGTTGTCTCTCTAATGAGGTTTTGGTCTATTAATGAGACTGAAACATCTCAATCTTCCTCTATGCAATTGATTTTTTTTTCTGTTAAATGAAAGTAGAGTCAATGAACATGTGTAAAAGGAAATAAAGCTACAAGCCCAACCAAGAAGTGGAAAGTCTTACTCACAGAGTATTGTCACAGTCACCCAGACCACATCACCTCAGCACTTATAGTGAAGAAAGGTGTTCCTTCTACAGGGAAATATTCCCAGTACAAGAGTGGTATTTGCTCCAATCCCTAATGATTTATTTTAACAATACTCAAAATGAATAAAATGGTCATCAATCATTGCAAGAGTAACTCCTGCTTATTAGAAGATAAATTTAAGTCAAATGCCTGGTTACTACAAAAACTCTGATCAGATTTGAGCACATCAAACACTATCAGAAAAAAATCCTACCTTTCAGCTATTCTCTGAATCTTTGAAAAGTCCTGTTCTGTGCTCTTATCCTTTTTTTCTTTTCTAAGAGGAAGAGAATAAGAAGCTGTGGGGTTTTTTTCAACTTCTTTGCCTAGTGAGGCAACCAGAAAATGGAAACCAGTAACAGCTACTGCTTTATAGTGCAGGCTCAGAATACGACTTGCAATTATATATATTTATTCCAGAAATGTCATTTGCTATCTTCTTTCCCTCAGGCAACAAGCAGTACGTAGTATTTCCCTCACAGAAACACATTATTTAAAAACTGTTTGCTGGACATTTTGTTTTCTCTGTTTTACCACTTTTCAGATTTTATGGATTACAGTTGAAAAGTCAACACTTAAAAATAAAGTATGGTTTGGAAATGGTTATCTGTAAATGTAAGTTCATTATTCCCTTTGACAGCCACAAGTAAAGTCAACAAAATATGTTCTGTACATGTTTGACATAGAGAAATATTTTCCAGATGACCTAGAGATTATGGGCTCTCTGCAAAAGCAATTTTATTATAAATGAATGTACAAGTACACATATGCAGCCACTTCCTAATCTGTAAATGGTTCTACTCTCAAATAATTTGTTTATAAGTTTCTTCTAAAGCTTAAGTGTGTGTATGTATGCGTGTGTATGCCAGAGAGAGAGAGAGAGAGGGAACGTTACATAGGTATAAGGCATGATGGTGAGGCTGGGCTTCTACTAAGCCCATCACCCAGGTGGTAGACATAGTATCCAGAGGGAAGTTTTCAACCCTTTTGCTCTTCTCTTTTTCCTCTCTCTGGGCATGCCCTGGTGTTGGTTATTCCCATCCTTAAGACTGTGCATATTCAGTGCTTAGCTCCTTCTTATTAGAGAGAACATGTGGTAGTCAGTTTTCATTTTTGTGAAAATTCGCTCAGGATGATGGCCACTAGCTGCATCCATGTTGCTGCAAAGGACATGAGCTTGTTCTTTTTTATGGTTATGTTGTATTCCAGGGTGTACAGTAACACATTTCCCTTATCTAGTTCACCACTGATAGGCACCAAGGTTAGTTGTATGTTTTTGCTATAGTGGATAGTGCTGCTATAAACACACAAGAGCAGATGACTTTTTGTAGAGAGATTTGTGCTCTTTGGGGTTTCCTAATAGTGGGATTGCATTGAATAGTAAATCTATTTTTAGTTCTTTGAGAAGTAGATATTCTTAATCAATTCTTTAACTGCATATCTACTGCTTGTATTGGACCAACTGGGAGCTTGTGAGAAGTGAAGAGTATCAGGCCCCACCTGAGATGCGCTGCATCAGACTTGGCTTTTTAACAGGATTGCCAGGTGAATCCAATGGACACTCAAGTCAAAGAGGCACTAGCCTCTACCTCTCAACCGCAGAAGATACATTCTTTTTTTTTTTTTTAGGTAAAAAGTGGTAACTTTACTTAATTTGCATTAGCTCAATTCATCCAAGACTGAATGGCATCTACAACTGCTGAGAAGTCATCCCTCAACTACACCTGCAACCTCTTCCTCCTCCCATTTTCCCTGCAGGGCTGAGTGCACTCAGGGTACCAGCTTCCATCTAGTCAACTAAGCAGAGACCTGGAGGCTGTCTTTGACTTCTTCCTGCACTCCCCGAGGGCAAGAACCATGTCTGTGTTGCCTAGTCATATGTTGTGGTACCTAGTTGCTAGTTGGAACTTAAAGTACATCATTTGAATGAACAAAAGTGGAAGCCTTGTAGACACACCCCTACATGCCTCCCCTGTATCCACACTGCAGGAGTCTCTTCATGAGTCCCTCTGGAGTTCATCTCCTGAGTCCATCTCCCATCAGTACATGTTGCTTCCAGACCGATATTTCTAAAACCCGAAACAGATGCTCTACTCTAACCCACATCCTCCATCACCCTTTCATTTTCTTGTATAATTTGCATAGATTTACGGGGTACAAGTGCACTTTTGTTACATAGATATATTTCATAGTGGTGAAGTCTGAGCGTTTAGTGTACTCATTGCCCCAACAGTAAACATTGTACCCGGTAGGCAATTTTCTCCCATCACTCTTTAAAACTCTTGAAAGTCTCCCATAGCCTAAAAAATAAAATTCAGCACCTTAGAATGGCCATTGCCTATTCTTCCAGCAAATCACTCACTGTCTCACTCATCTGACCCCACCACATTCCTAGTTCCATCTTTACTGAATAAGACACCCATGGGTGCCATCTCAGTTCTTAAGCCCTCAGTTAAAGTTACCATAAATTAAATCTTTATTGCCTATATGTACAAAGCAATACATTGGGTTTCCCCTTCAGAAATGCCATATTTGGCCTTCAAAATAGTGAAATTAATTCTAAAAATGAAAAGTGTACACAAATATATACCCACAAATAGTTATTAAATACAAAAATGAAACACCGATTATAAAAACCACCTCTTAATCTTATTGTGGGGGTTATGTTTCTACGTGGACTAACTGGTAGAGAAGTACTATCATACAAATCCAGAAAAAATTTGGTGTGAAGATACATTTTTTTTAAAGGTAAAAAGTGGTAACTTTACTTAATTTGCATTCCTGGTCAACAGAAAGGATACCTATTTTAGAAATACTTTTCAAAAAATTATTTTAAAGATATGGGGTACAATTCAGGGTTAGGTATGCAAGTGGTCATCGTACAGGTAAATTTTAGGCCTCTCTTTGGTCCTCACTTCTCCTGGTTTGAGACCAGGTACACTTAATGATGTTGCATTCCCCCCACCCACCCGACACCAACAGTATCCTGCTACTGTCAACCACAACTGCCAATCCCTTTCTTATAGAATTATGGTAAATGTTCAGGGTCTGCTTATGAGTGAGAACATGTGACACTTTGTTCTTTGTTTCTGTGATTGATCACTAAGTATAATAAAAAGTTACCTTCTTGCTATTTAGTATGTCCCAAAGCCTTGGCATTTCTCATTGCTCCAAAGAACTTCTTAAGCTTTTCAAAACATAAACAAAGTGCCTACAACTTTTTTTTTTTTTTTTTTGAGTCGTGGTCTCACTCTGTTGCTCAGGCTTGATATTCTGAGCTCCTGAGCTCAAACAATCCTCCCTCCTCAGCCTCCCAAAGTGCTAGGATTACAGGCATGAGTCACCATGCCTGGCCACCTACAAAATTTTAATTGCCCATTCGCTGTGCATGAAAGCCTCTCACAAATATTTTTTTTTTCCAGGCAAATACCATAGAGGGGTAGGTTCCCTGCTGACTCCTGCCGAATCTTAAAAGTAAATACTACTTTTGGTTCTTACTAGAGGGACCTAAAAATTATAATACTATAAGAAAGAGATTGGCAGTAGTGGGAAACTGGGGTGGGGTGGGGGGTGGGGATTGGCAGTTGAGAAAACTCCTTAGGGAGGGAGGAGCATACCTCATCAACAAGGGTACCTGCATAATCAATGTTTGTGCACCTAACCACATCTTTATAATTAAAAAAAAGAAAAAAAATGTAATAAAACAAAGAGCCACCACTAAAGCTGTATACATCATGGGTTCCTGGACATGAGCTCCAAAAGCTAAATCTACTAATTACAGATTTCATCACCTTTTTCAGATTCTACCTGCCCTAGAATACATTACACATCACCACCACCACCACCCCATCACATAGAACAGCCACATTCTCCAATAAACGCCCTAACCCAGTTTAGCTGTCATAATTTAATAAAGCTCTTCTCGACTTATTCCCAAGGCAAACTACCTGCTCCTTCTTTTATGCTCATTTACTCGTGTCTATCTCCTACCAAACTGAAGTCCCTGAGTGCAGGGACATCTTCTCCATCTTTTTATCCTAAACTCTTAGCATCATGCACCACATTGAATGAGCAAACCTCTGATGTGGGTGAAACATCACTAACAAGGGCCACGATTACATAGTCGTATTAAAAAGGTGAAACTTGCTAAGCCCTGAGTGTTTTAATTCAAAGGCAAGGACAGAATACCCTGGGACCCGAGATGAATCCCTCTGATTCATAAGCTGCCCACAAAATGGAATCTGAACTTGGATGACAGGTGAAGACTAGCAATTGAAGCATACCCATAACAACACAGCGAAAGACACTTGTAGAAATGAGGTGGGAGGGCAGATGGCAGAAAAGAACAAAAAAAGGAAGAAAAGAAAAATGGGAGCCAAGGACATTCTGTGAGAGACCTTTGGTAGGATAAGTGCTAAAAAACTGACACATATCACATATATCACACACATATACATACAAGCACCACATATTTTACTTATTACTTAATAAGTATGTCCACATATAATATGTCCTCGATTCTATCATAGGTCTCTTGATGATATAATTGTCACCATAACAAAAATATTAATACAGCAACTGTTGGTGAATTGACTCTGAAATTTATATTACAAAATGTATTTAACATATATAATCTGACATAAATAATACGTCTAATAATAGTCACAAAATTAATATAAAATAGGAGTCATTCATTTGTACTGCTAGACAAATATTTAAGGTATATCCAATCTCAACACAAAGAAAATGGAAATCTCACAGCAGCCATCAAATCTAGTAGACTAGAACAGTGATACTCAAACTGAACTGATTTTTATCAGACTCTAAGGTGATAAGTACAGATATTAAGAAGAATCCTTCTGACCGGGCGTATTGGCTCACGCCTGTAATCCCAACACTTTAGAAGGCTAAAGCAGAAGGATCACTGGAGCCCCGGAGTTCCAGTTACAGTGAGCTATGTTCCAGCCTGGGCAGCAGAGCAAATTCCTGTCTCAAAAAAAAGAATATACTTTTAGAAATTATGGTAGCAAGTTGATGTTTTCATATTTACTAGATCTATTAATAAAATCCGGGGGCTTGTGTTTTATTTGTCTTTTTATTCAATTTTATAAATTAATTTTGTTGTATTTTATGAAGTAATTCATCGGCAAGGGATTGGAAGAAAAAAGAGCAGGAAGAGGAGAAAGAGAGACAAGGGGGGGAGGAAGAGCAGGAGAAACAGGAGGAAGAGGAGGAGAACTTGTTCTTCACTACCATGAGAGTTTGAAAAATACTGCACTACTAGATATAACCCCACCAGAAAACCCATCCAGTCAGTGACTAATATTGGACTCGCACAAGAAGTTGAAGTAGAGTGAGAGTTCCAGGTAAAAACTGAGGGGCTAACTATACTTCGTTGTCTAGGCTATGCATAGATATGAAGCATTTGGGGACAATGTCTTGTGGATACAACTTCTTTTATTTATTAGATGAGTGCATTTGGCAATATTTTCTAGAGAGAAATAAAAATGTCCCTGCTTTAAGAAAAGAAATTTATTTGTATTTGATGAATTTAAAGGAAATTCTTTCTATGGTCCTAGACCATAGAATTTCAGCCCTAAAATTCTCTGACTCTCTGATTCTATTGTCACTGAAAAACATGCCAAATTGATTTAACTACAGTTTTAAAAAATAGTTTATTTGACACTGGAATCCAAACAGGGCTTTCCAGTAAAACTTATAATCTGCACTACATAGAGCACAGTACAGTATAAGATTAGAGCCCTCAAATCCAAGAAATAACAGAGAAAGACATTAGCTGGGAAAGAGAAGTAATTACTCTACTTGTGGTTGTGGGAGAACATTGAAAGAAACAGAGAAAGAAAGGGGGAAGGGGAGGAGGCAGATGGAAGGGAGAGGACAGAAGAAAGAAAGAGCAATTTGATTTGCCTGAGAAATCAGGCATGTGTTATTAAAACGTGGCCTGGTAGTGATAAATGAGGCACTGGGAAGGTTGAAGTTTTATTTGAACACACAGTCGTTAAAGATGGGAAATTAGCAAACTCGAATGTGATGTGATTCTGAGTAAGTGAGAGAATGGGACACAGTACTTCAGCTGCTGTAGGAAGGGTGACCTCATCCTAGTCTTAAATAGACTGTCCATTATAAGCATAAATTATCACCTCATGAAACTTTGATAGACTGGATGCTGACCTGGAAATTAACAATCAAGCATATTGCAGAAAAAAATTTAAAATGAACCTTTTCACTTATAACCAGCATGGTGCTGATTAGGGAAAAAACTAAACCATTGCAATTTTTATAATTGCTATTGTTAAAATAGAAATTAGCTGAACTAGCAATAAGAAATATCATACTTTACCTGTCTTAAAAAACACTCCTTACCCTGCCGTGAAGATTTGCTAATGGATACCAATTCTTACTTGCAAAGTGTTAGTAGCTGAACAGAAAAAAAAAAAAAGGTCATGGAACTTGGTTTTGCAATTTAATAAACTGTTAATCAATTAACTGTTATAAAACAATACTATGGTTATAGTCTCAAATTGAATACATCATATCTCATCAATACTATGTCATCAGATTTGGGTGTATATGTGCCCTTTCCAGAAAAAAATATTCCCCAATGGTTATAATAATTTGTGAAAAGCAAGTGTTCTCATGTAACTTAATATCATTTAAAGTTCTGAAATATCTAACTTTAACAAGGTAATTTATTTCCTCTCAAAACATCCTGATTCCAATGGTTTTCTAATAGTATTTGTTTCTCTCTCATGAATTAAATCCCTTTCCTTTACTGTGTTTTCTTTAACAGCTGAATTTTTAAAAAGTTAATGATATAAGTAAATCACTTTAAGCCATACAAAAGAACAAAATCATGAATTTCGCAGCAACCTGGATGGAACTAGAGTTTATAATACTGAGTGATCTCTCACAGAAACAAAGATCTGAGTATCACATGTTCTCACTCATAAGTGGACCTTGTACATCTATTGTAATACTATAAGAAAAGGATTGACAGTGGTGGGAAACTATGGGGGGGCAGGGAGGGGCAGGGAAGTGGGATTAACGGTAGTTAATATCTGTCTTGGGACAGGGGGACAACCCTTATCAACAAGGGTACCTGAACGATGCATATTTGTATACCTAACCCTTAACTGTACCCCACAATTTTAAAATAAAAAAATATGTTTAATAAAAAAATGTAGTCAAAATAATATACTTGGTAACTCATTATTCCCTAGTAACAGCAAAGAAATGTATAACTCCTAAGAAGCAATTGTTCTGGAACAAATATACATAGGATTCTACTTTCTAAAGGTATTAGGCAGTATTTGCAGTATTATGAGTATAAATTTTCTCTGATGAGTCAAATAGTATACTATGATATTTCCTTTCCTGCAAAACTTTATGTTTTTCCTGGATTCAGTAGTTGCCTCTCTCTTTCTCCTTTGCTTAGACTTGTCCCAAACTCTCCAACATTAAAAAATCTTGAGAATAAATTTTCAAATGGTTAAAGATATCAGGTGATCCATATTCCTGGAACCTTTCTTGCTAATGCTCCAATTTGGTTTGTTATATCCTAGACCTGTCAAACAGTATTGTTTTGTGATTTCTCTCACTTCTTCTAATTTCCATATTGCTGCATATTCCATGTCCTTTGGACCATCAATCCTTTAAACACAACATATGTAATTTTCTTATTTAGAAGCTTTGATGAGCAGATCTTTATTCCTAGGTTTCTGAAATTTTGTGATGACATTGTTAGCCACTTTTCAATAGTTTGGCAATGCATTTGGCACATGGAAATGCCTTTCAGTTCTGGGACTTTTTTTCAAATTACTTTAAGAATTTCTTTCATTTGCTCAGTTCTTTTTTTGAAAACACTATCAGTCAGATTTTAGGTGGTCTACTTGTTCTGTGTCCCTTAGTGTTCACCCCTTCTATGGCTTTATGTTATTTCTGCTTTTAAGTTTTTTTTAAATTTTCACAAGGCCTCCCTTATTCCTCAATTGTTCTGATAGTAATAGTATCACATTATTTGTTATTGATTCAATTCTTTTCTTTTATTTCTCCAAGTTAGCTTTCTTACTTATTTAAGTCATCTCTTCTGTTCTCTATTAATTTAGTTTTTCCAATTTCCTTTTTAGTGGTTTATTTCCCTCCTTTTGTGGGCTGTTTCTTTCTTGTCAGAACATACTCTAAATACTTGGTGATCCTTGTATATATTTAAGAGTGAGAATATAAAAAATCTTGGAACACTTTGCACAAGAGCTGTAGCATGACAGTCAGTGGAGTTTCCTTAGAGAGTGAAGAGGTCTCCCAATGTAATCCGAAACTTCAAATGTCACTATCTTTAGATCTTTTCTCTAGAACCAGTGTCTCTGGAAAACAAGCCTTCACTAATCTATTTGAGAAGGTGGGGTGGGGAGAGAGTTATGGGCCTGCCTACCAGTGCTATTGGAGATACTTGTTGGGAGATTCCATTGTTGATGGTGAGACTCCACCCTCAGCTGTGCATTGTGCTCTTGTGTCTGAAATCTCTCTAATTTAGTGTCTACATGGAATAAACCTCCTCATCTCTGACTAGAATAAAGGGTTAGGTCTACATGGAATAAACCTCCTCATCTCTGACTAGAGTAAGGGTATTCCGGTAGTCAGTTGGCTGTTCATGCAGGGAAAAAAGGTCTCCAAACTATAACATGTTCTATTTAAACTTTCAACAAGTTCCTGTTTTTGTCCCATATTTCTCACCAGATTCTGCACTATCTAATATTGCCAATTTCTCTCCTCTCCAAGGTTCAGAAGCATAAATTTGCTTCCTGCTTGTTGGCATCTCCCTCTGCAAGCACTCGGCATTCAACTTTCTCAGCTCCAATAACCTCTCCTTCCAATGTATCTTACCCATAAATTCACAGCATTTAAAATCCATTGCTATCTTCTCTCCCATCCTTTTTATTCATGTGTGTGTCTATCTTTTCTCTCCCCTTTATCTTAGTCTTAGTGAGATACTCAGGAGGGTACAGAGACAAACACATTTGCTCACATTGCACTGGAATCGCAAGTTATTTTTTCTATTTCAGAAACTTACCCCCAATTAAACCAAATCATCTGAATTTTATTACAGGAAAGAATTATATGAGTCATATTATTCATGAAATAATTCTCCTGGTTTAAAATAAGAATTTTCTATTCTTTTTCTTCTTTCTTTTCTTTTTTGTCCATCAGTATCAAACAACAGAAACCAGTCACCCAACTCACATATTTACGAACAGTTCAGCACCTAGGAGTTTCCTATAACTTTCTTAAGTTATAGAGAAAGGAAAAGGCATTTCAAATGAACCACTCTGCTCTATGTCCCCTTTTTATGATTCCATAGACTAAACTTATCATTCATCTACAAAATGCAGAGTGCCATTCCATCTCTTTGGCATTTGTCAGAAAATCCCTGGCTAGTCTTCTCCTGTAAAATGACAATGCCACATTCTAACAGTTGAATTTACTGAAGAAGAGGTATCTATGATTGGACAAGAGCACATGACTATGACAAAGATCATTATGAGTAAATGGTTTTCCTTGCCATTAATCATTTCCCTGCATCCTCCACACTTTCATAAAAAATCACTTCCAACACGCTGAAATAGCAGATGAGCTTATCGTAGCACAGTCACAGCCAAAAGAAAGTCCAAAATGAAAAAAGACAGACTGTATAACAAGAAGAAATATTTGATGTTGGATTTCAGTGAAGGTTCAAGTCTACTCTGGGTGTTTCACTCTCCAATGGTAATTTTAATAAAAACCAATTGAGAATGTGCTATGATCTAGTCAGTTTTCAGTTAAAGCCAATAAAAAAGAAAATGGAAGGACCACAGAAAGTCAGCATTGATTCCACAGAAATGTCCCTTCCTTCAGATAATTTTGGTTAGGGATAGTGAAAGAGAAGTTGTGTGAAGGGTTCACTGGGTGTAAGCATGCTATGAGTTCAAAGTGTGGCCTGGTTTTCCAACAAGCTAAGGCACCCTCTCATAGCAAACAAAGAGGCATGGGGCATCCCCAGCTGACACAAGCAGAATCTTTCAAAAACTTCTGGCTATACAGATTCATACTGATAAAGTCATTTATTCTGTTCAGAAAAGCAATATTTGTCAAATATTTTTAATAATAATAAATACTTAGGCAGGGTTAAATGATTTTGTATGGGCACATTTCAATTCTTAATGGAAAAATGCTAATAAAAGAATTCTTAAAATCTGAATTGGATTTTTTAAATGCAGGACCACATAGAAAACATCCCATGAATGTGTTAACAGTCAGTCAATTTTTAATAACACAAAGGATAAGAACAGGGACCGCCTCTCCCATTACATTTCTAAACCTCCTCTAACATTTATAATACAGGTCTACATACTTGGAAGCACTGTCAAAATTATTGACTTGCAAATGAGAATGGCTCAAAGTGCTAAAATAGCTTGCTCCTCAAATGCAGATCAGATAATGACAACTTAAGCACTAAATGGGTACGTTGTAGAAATTAAATGAAAACAAGGTACAACACCTTCTCAGAAAAGCAAAATACATCACAATGTATACTGAGCAATGAAACAAACATTTAACCCATGGGTTTTTAATAACATAATAAAATTATGATTTATTGATTTTGGAGAAGAGGCTTATGAATTCTGATTTATCAATGTAAAATACTTTAGTGTAAGGCTAATCTTAACGAGATGTTTGACAATTAAATATTTATCGGTGCCTAGCATGTAATAAGGGTTACAGAGATGGTTCTTCTCTTTAATCTCAATTATTATTTAGAGATTGCTAAAGAAAGTATTCAGTTTAAAAGCTGCTGTTTTCCAATGAAGATGGTATTTTAGAGCACATGTATTCTAGCAATTTTTCTCCTTTATTTCCTAGATCATGTTTTTACGTTTTACCTAACAGTACTTATCTAGCTTCATGACAATTTGTTCATGTGTCCTCCTGTCACAACTGATTGATTATGAGCTCCTTGAGATCAAGAAAATAGTAGGCATCTTTGTGTCTCAAACATCTGACTTGATGTGTATGGAAGATATGAAGGTACACCATGAATGGATAATAGATGTACCCATATATTAGGAAATCCGGGCATGAATGTTGCTTTTATTTCTATATCTGGGTAGTGGACTACCCTCAGCTCTCTGCTTAGTAATGGTCTGGGGCAAAAATAAATAAAAAATACTTTTCCACTCAAAGAGCAAGGTTAATCAACTGGAGGTTGCAGCCCAGAGCACTTTGTTGAAAAGAATTCTAATAAGGAATTTGGGTACAAATTAGATTACAACACACTGTGGATGCAAAAAAGAAGTATATTCACTATTCCAAGCCTGGATTTAAAAATGATAGCCTCAAGCATATAAAGGAAGACACCCTTGTGGGGAAAAAAAACCCAAAAAAACCAAAAGTTGGGATTGCTTTGATCACGAACAGAAAACAGCACATGGATGAACGTTATTTATTATTTTCTCTTTTTTTCTAATACATACATATTAACTAGAGGACCAGAAAAAGACTATTGGCTCAAATATCTTGCTCATATATGTTATAGACAAAGCATTTGTAGGAACAGCAAGAGATGGGGAAAGACTCCCTACTTACCAAATGTCTCTTAGTAATAATTGACAATACACATGGTAAAAATAAAGAAAACATATTTTCTCAAATAATATTCTAATAACATATTTTTTAAAATGTAAACTTCTAAAACTTCCCAAGTACTCATTCTAGGTGTACTTTTAATCTTAGTGTAATAAAGTCAAATTTTATAGAGACTATTAATATTTAATGGTTGACAAATCACTAAAAATTAATATCTACTTGTCAAATAAAAAATATAGTTAATCACTAATTAGATGATTGAATATGTAGTTACTCATCTATTAATCATAATTTTTAATAACTAATAATTTCCTAATTTTAAAAGCAAAATAAATAATGAATATAATTGTACTGGGACAATTAAATAGTATTCCTTAAATTTATTCTCCTCCAAGAATACACTTCATTATTTCCCTAGAAAACAAAACTATAATTAGGGCTAAGACAGTTATCCATAAGATGATCATACTCAGTTTTATGGCAAACAAAAAAATTACAATTTTCAAAAAATTTCATAGTAAAGTCATGTTCATAACAACATATATATTTCAATTAAAAACTCAAGTTATTGTTTAAAATGTACGTATTTTAAAATTTGAAAGTAAAAATTCAAATGATTGTTTTAAAAAATGATATAATTATTTGATTAAAAAAAAACCCCTCCCTTTCACTCACCCCCAAAATAATCAGGAAATGAAAGCACCTTCACTGTCTTCCAGACAAAAATGTGCTATTTTCAACTTTTAGAACTAATACTCTCAAACTCTTTCTTCTTTATTTCTACTGTTACTATACACAAGTTAAGTTTCTCATCCACCTCTGAGCTGAGTTACCAAAAATAAAAATAAAACAAAAACTTAGCCACATAACTCTTTGGAATGTACTACCAGGTTAATCTTCTTATATGACATAATTTACTGTTAAACATCATCACCAGTCTCATTTCTTAGCACGCGCGCGCGCACACACACACACACACACACACACTCTCTCTCTCTCTCTCTCTCTTCCTTTTTTCCTATTTAGACAGATCCAAATTTCTTCCTAAATGCTACCGTCCTGCTTCAGTGGCATTCATGCAGCTTTGCTAGTCTATACTAGTAGCTAAATAAGAAAACCAAGGTCCCTGAATCCCAGTCTAATTCTCATGCCAAACACAAGATCGATAGCCTGGATTTTGTGATGCCATTTTATACAGTGGGAGCAAACAGGTAAAAAAACACAAGAATACCCTGGGGGAGTGTAAGAAATTAATTGTCTCCCCAGTCTCGTCATATGTTCCTAACCCTTAACTAAAGCATGTTTTGTCCTTCATATTCATGAACTGCTCAACACTAGTCTCACTGTAAGAAGGTCTATTACTGTACCTAATTGGTATGATATCTTTGATTCTGGATCTGTTTTCCAGGTCAGCCTCACTGACAATGGCTTGGTTTGAAAGCATGTGTCGATTACCTATTTGATTCATTACATGGTATTGCTTCCAGGGGAAAAACAAATACATCGTTGAGCAAAAAATAAACCAAAGAGAAAAAAAACTTCCTTTATGCAAATTCTGTCTACCTACAAAATGTTTTTATCTCTGAAAATACCAGAACTTTTCAACGGCCATAACCACCCTGAATGCACTCAATATCATCTGAAGATATCAGAGTTAAAGACAAAAAGTCTTTTAGAGTAAAGAAAACCAGAATAGAGTCCACTTACTTCACTTACCTGCATTAGCCTTACAAATGGACAACCAAGAACAGCTTAAAGACAAGCTTGAAGTTCATACTTACAATGAATGCTAGGCATCCATTAGAGAAAATCAAGTATGAGCCTGATACAGAAATGTTCCCACTGTATATTGTTTGTGAAAAAGCCAGTGGAAAACAGTATGTGTATTATAATCCCCTCATTTATATAATAGAAATTTCTCAAATAGAAAATGTTAGGCCAGGCATGATGGTACCCACCTATAATCTCATCTACTCGGGAGGCTGAGGCAGGAGGATCACTTGAGTCCGGTAGCTTGAGGCTGTAGTGTGCTATGACTGTACCGTGAATAGCCACTGCTTTCCAGCCTGGGCAACATATCCAGACCCCATTTCTTGAAAAATTTATGCTATATGTTTGCTTATATACAAATAGAAAATGTATAGAGTATATACAAGAAACTATTTACACTAGCTACACTGAAGTGGATGAGGAGAAACTTTCAATTTCACAATTAAGTAACTGGGCACATATTAATTATTCAATAAAGGTATATTTTAAAATGAACCCAAAGGTACTAAAGACCAAGATGCTGGTACCTCAAATGTTTCATGTTACTGTCACACTTTAAAGTGATTTCAAATATTCCAACTAAAGTATGAGAAAACGATGAAAAATATTTCCACCTTATTTCAAAAGAAAATGTTCAAATGTTGCTAGCTGTTTGCCATTCAAAGAATAGATTGGTTTTACTTATCCAAGGAGAAAAAAATATAACCTTATTTCTACAGTTTCAAGCTTATAAGATTTTATTGGTTCTTATTTTTATGTTTGTTTGTTTGGTTGGTTGATTTTGGTTGCTGTTATTCTTGGGCTCTGCTAAGTAAATAATACTAAAAGTTATTAGGCGAAAAACAAAACAGCAAAGCATCTAACAAATAAATAAGTATAGGGGCATTTCAAATTATATTTACTTGGATCTAAAAGAGTCTTTCAAAGCACAGGGTTAACATGTACTGACAATGTTATGTTAAAGTCCTAACTTCATTACTTAGAATACATTGCCTCTCTATTAAATATGAAAATAGTTATGTCTTTAATATCTGCTTTCCTTGTCACCTAATACCATTATAGAATAGATTATACTATTAACGGTATGGCAGAGATGGTTTCAGTACAGTTTATAGAACAAAACAGGGTATTGTTAAAATCAAATTAAACCATCTACTGGTAGGGTAAATCTATTTAGTCACACTGGGTTTTAGAGAAAGCAAAAATCATGTACCAGCATGAGAAGCAACTGTTGAGTCACTGCATTATTCTAAATGAGCTAAGGATTTCAAATGTGCAACTAAACCAATTAGTCCTCATCTAATTGGCCATGGTATTCACAATGAACACCCCTTCAATAAATAAGTCACTGTAGGGATATTGACTTGAGAACTTAAAGCAGGTTACCAAACTAGAAAATTGTTATCTAATGATGGAAGAACACCAGAGTCTTGTCAAAGTAATCACCAAGCAATGTAAAAGTATGCCAAATCTTTGTAAAGAAGATAAAGAAAGCAGGATACTGAATAAGCTATCAACATGTAAAATAATAACAACAACAATAATAATATAATAATAATAATAATAGCAACAAGTAAACCACTAGTATTTAATCAGTTTCAGGCTTTTTTGCTTTAGCAGTTAAAAACACAAAGTAGGAAGAAATAGGCATATGCATATGTAACTCACAATGTGGAAGGTAATTGACTTGGGAATAAGGTCCTTTGGTGCATGTCATAGATGCAGGGTGTAAGCGTGCCCTGTTCTCAGGATCTATTGACACTTTGAAACGAATAATGAGGAAATCTGTTGAAAAATGAAAAACTGTAAAAACAAATCAATTTCAACAAAGAAAATAATTCAAATCTAATAAAGGGAAAAAAATGACTACTTTCCAAAGACCCCAGAGCAAGAAAAGAAAAAAGAGAAGCTATCAGGATTGGTAATGCTTTCCGAAGTAAGGACAATCGCATGGAAGATGTGAAATAACTACATAATTAGTCTGCTTAGGTACTTTCTAAGCCAAGGTAGCTGTCTGAATGAGTTATTTATTACTCTCATACTATTGACAAGTGTTCCAAACCATTTTCTTTTTTTTAGTATTTTATTTTATTTTATTTATTTTTATCAATATTTTTTATTATGGTTTTGTGGGGTACAGTTAAGGGTTAGGTATACAATTACATTTCATTCAGGCACCCTGTTGATAAGAGGTGTTTCCCCATCCCCAGACAGATATTTGCTACTTTTCTCTGTGGTTTCTTTCTTTTCTACCTCCCAATCAGGAGTGAAAATCACTTCTGCCTGAACATCTCAAAGGTCTTCATGCCTTTAAACCCTCAAAAATTAACTGACATGCAGGTGAGAATTCTGGAAGAATAGATTCTTTAGCCATTCTTGAACCATGAGTTTGCATCAGATTTGGATTCTGTCACTACTTCTACCACCACCTAATCAGCAATCCAGGTTAAAGTACAAGCCAAAAAACGTGTTCTGTAGATGGGCCAAGGCTGCCTCTTTCTTAATGTATGTTATTATTTGTTTACAAAGGGACTACGTCTTTAGGTTTCTATGGCGTTACGGGCAATCGCAAAATTACTCACACAACGTTTCAAGGAAGTATAGTTTAACTATAGTAAGTACAATAGACTTCGTAAGTCTTGGTTGATTTCTTTTCTTTTTTAATTTTTTTTTTTTTTTTGAAAATGTGGGGTACAATTCAGGGTTAGGTACACAAATTTTCATTATGCAGATACTCTTGTTGGCGAGGTGTGCCCCTCACTTCCCTGGCAGTTTCCTACTACTGCTAATCCCATGCTCTCTTCCCTTGACAGTTTCAAACTACTGCCAATCCCTTTCTTATAATATTGTGATTATTGTTCAAGTTTCGCTTATGAGTGAGAACATGTGGTACTCAGTTTTTTGTTTCTGTGATAGATCACTCAGTATTATAGCCTCTAAGTCCATCCAAGTCACTGCAAAGTTCTTAATTTTGTCCTTCTTTATGACTGCGTAATGTTCCATTGTGTATATATACCACATGTTTTTTATCCAGTCCTCTTTCAATGGGCAGCATGGTTGGTTCCATGTTTTTGCTATTGTGAATAATGCTGTAATAAACATGTGTGTGCAGGTATCTTTTTCATAGAGTGATTTGAGTTCCTTTGGGTATATTCCCAATAGGGGGATTGTGGGACCATATGGATTTCAAAAGAGTGAAAGTTAACACTATTATGGGATTACCAGAGCATGTAAATAAATAAAGGGTGGTACCTTTGCTTGTAATAACAGAAGTGTAATGTCTGAAAGGGACTAGTCTCTCTCCATACCGAATATGAGTCCGGGACCCTGAAAACATTCATAGGAGGAATCAGAGAAGAAACTAAATACCAGCTGTATGCAAATAGCTAAAGGACCATCCAATGAGAAAAAATGTTTGTCTCCTCTGTACGTTTCCATAGGAAAAATATAAAATGAGGAAGTAGAAGATGCTGGTAACCTTATCTCATTCCTTGCTAAAGAATTATCTGAGCTTTCCAGAAACAGAAGGGGTGTGAGAATTTCATCCCTAGACATCATGAGGACTAGCTGGCAGTGCCCTTCCTATCTGATGCTAGACGGCTAGCTTTAGGGTCATGGATAAGGCAATGTCTGGGTGACAGAGGCAGTCATGGTGCAGTGGCACTTAACCCTTTGAGACCCAATATCTCCTTTTCATATCAGAAATTATATTTTAGATAGTATAATTTACCTACTCATATATTTTTATCAGAAAAAAATGCCCTAACTATAATAAAAACTGTAAAAGGATTTTATAGTTTGTAAAAATTATATTATGATAAAATAATAGTAGTTCAGTAGTGAAATGCTTAGGCCAAGAAGATAATGAAAAGAAGCAACAACTGCTAACTGACATAGTGTGTCTTATCAATTATTCAAATACCAAAAGCAATGTAGCCATCAGTATCATGATTTGTTACAATGCACAATGCTTGGTAAAATAGGGAACACAACAAAGTGGTCTGTTCTCAGTTTACCTGGTCACAGTTCTAAAAAATTGAAAAATAATCACATAAAAAATAAAACCATAGGGAAATAATTTTAAAGCAATTTTAATGCATCATAGAGTTACAAACTCAGATAATTACATACAAGATCTTCATTTACAGGAATGGCTTAGAGGCTACAGAAAAGACTGGAAGGATAAAAGTCATCTTTGTGCAGTGCAGAAAGTCTAGTGACTCCGGTATCCAACCACCACAAGCTCATGACACCCACTCCACACAGTCATATAGAAATGTCATTGTCATGTTTCCAAAGTGTTCCCTGAGGGTGATCCTGGTTTCGTCTACTCTATGGAGATGAATTAAGCAGATTCTTCAATAAGAAAGTGAAGTCAAATCCAAAGCTTTTTGGGAATTAATATAGAAGGAGGAAGGAAGATAAGGCTCAGTGCAGTTCTTTGACTAGAAGAACAATTAGCTACAGTGTTTATGTGGTTTCTGCAACTACATCTCTATCCTGAGCATTTTCAAACACTGCTCAAAAGCAGGAGGATGGAGTTTCTAGTTGGTCACAGATAGTATTCAAACAGAGGTTGGATAACCACTCGCAAGGAAGACTGAAATTGGGATTTGGACATCTGTGATTCTAGGGAGACAGGGTAGAATGTTTTCTCACTATGTAACTGGTCAAGTCAGGTTTCCTAGGAATCTGGGGTAGAGTTGTAAAGTTTCACAACTAGCTCATTCACAAAAAATCCTTCTTGCAATATGTTCAGGGTGGTGGCAACCATATATCATCCAAAACAAGTCACTTTTTGCAATTTACAAGTAGGATACCCTTTACAATTTACATGGCACAACAAGTGTAAACCAGAACCGTCCCAGGCAAAGTTAGACCTACCTATGTCAGAATTTATGCCTAAGTAAGAAAGAACCATCAAAAAACAGTAATAATTACACATATAAAATTACTACATATATACTAGTCCTATATGACTGTGTAATCAACTATTCAATACTTTTTCTCCTATATTTTAGAAACAAAACTAACAACATTATGGCATCATAAAAATAGTTATAGTTTATTGTGTTTCTGTATATTTTTCTCAAGTAATATATTTGCTATATGACTGTGTTTATACTAAAGCATATATATCTTAAATTGCCTATAACAATTATGGCTTAAAAATATAAGTTAAAATTAAAGACATATTAAATTAGAAAATACATATTTAAGTATATCGCCTTTTATACTATATGTTAACAAAGGAGTGCTTTTAGGTCATTTGAAATATGTATACCTATTAGAATCAGTCATCCAAAATACGGAAAATCATAAATGGGTATTTTCACACTAACCAAAAGATAGCAATACCACAAATTATCCTTATGTTTATATTTCAAGTCTAATAGTGAAATGGTTGTTTTGAACTCATTCTTTATCATGGAAACAAAGTTATTATATATTAAAATGTTGACCTTTTGGTTTAAAAAGTCACAACTTATAACATCCAGCCCCTTTAGATTATTTTCAGAAAGCATAGTTTATATTGTCAGTCAGAATTATTTTTGAGTGATATGTCTACAGGTTATATGGTTTTCTGAAAAGAAGTTAAGGTGTCTTTGAAAGGAGGAAAATACTTGTACCTCTTATATTTTCAAGTTCTTTGTCCCAGTTTAGTATTTTTCTCCACTTTAGTATTTTCCTCACAATAGCACCTGCTCAACAAATGCTCATTAAATCAAACAATGCATGACTCCTGAATAAAGGAATGGACCAGCAATCGCTCAAAGGGAAATGTTTAGAAGAGAACTTATTCAATTAAAATTCTACAACAATGATCAGTGTTCCCAGTGGAAATAAGCTAAATGCATGTAAACCAATATTGCACTTTACCATCTTAATATTTTCTTAGCCAAATGTCAAGCTATAAAAGAAGTGGAGTCTTACGTCTTATTTATAAATACTAAGGTTTCATGGCTATAGAGACAATTATTTAAATTTGGTTCAACAATTTTAACCAATATCAGAGGACTTACTAGGAATCAATTACTTCTTAGTCACTAAGACTACAAAGTTATAAGTTATGCTCACAAGCAGGTTTTTGTCTAACAATAATCATTTCTTAATTGATCTTTTTTATTTTTTTAAATTGACAGTTAAAACTACACATATTTACTGTGCATAACATTATAGTTGATGTATATACTAATTTTTGATCTAGCTAATTAGCATATGCATTAGCTAACAGTTATCATCTTTGTGGTGAGAACAGTTTACATCCACTCTCAACATTTTTCAAGAATACAATATATTATTAAGTAGTCATCCTGTTCTACAATGGATTTCAACAGAACTTTTATTATTAAAATAAATATTATTACAAAACTTTATCATACCTAAGTCTCACGATTCTTAGTAACTAATCAAGCAGTAAGTGTGCTTGATAACATTTGTACAGTAATTTTTCAAATCGCCCTCAATCATCTACATAAACTCATACTGAATTTAATATGATAGTGCTAATAGAAAGAGCCCATCCAACTTCATTGGTGTCTCTCTATATGCACAGTTATGAACAATTCATAATTAGTATTAGTATAAAGTACTTGGGATATTTTAAAACTTTTCTCCTTGCACATTAAATAACCTTTGACTGAGCTTCCTGTGTCATTCAGATTACCAAGTAAGGATAAATTTCATCCCATTTCCAATTTGATTCATCATAAAATCTGAACTAGTTGAAGATCTAGATAATGATACATTAATATACACTTGTGAAATAACAATAAGAGCACAGGCTTTACTTTTGGCAGGAAAGATTTAAGTTGATTAGGCAAACATATGGCAATAATTCCACCCATATCATGAATTTCATTTCTATTAATGATATATACACAACATCTTGTTAAAAATATGTCTGTCAAATATTCCTTTTCCTCCAATTTAGAATGAATAGCTAGATTAAGTATAAGCAAAATTCTACAGTGAATTACCAAAATTTCCTTGGTAATATTTAACTAAAGTCATTCATTCATTTTTTGCCTCCCTCCTCCCCCCTCTGCCGCATTGGCAATATTTTAAAACAGAACGGAAATAAAAAACAAAAATCCTCAAATCATATATTGAGCAGATCTAAGCACCACTGATCTTCTAAATTTCATTTATTGCCCTCATAAACACCACTATAAAGACCAGGGATATAGAGAGAGGATATGCTCCTCGCCATGTTAGAATTGGAGAGTTTGATAAGATATATATATATATTTAAAAAGAAAAAAGGTTGGGCACAGTAGCTCATGCCAAACTCCCAGCATTTTGGGAGGCAGAGATGATAGGATTGCCTCCCAGCATTTTGGGAGGCAGAGATGACAGGATTGCCTGTCAAGACCAGCCTGGGCAACTTGGTGAGACCTCATCTCTACAATAAGTCAAAAATTTAGCTAGGCATGGTAGCTCACACCTATAGTTCCAACAACTTGGGAAGCTGAAGCAGAAGGATCACCTGAGCCCAGAGGGTCAAGGCTGCAGTGGCCATGAGCATGCCACTGCCCTCCAGCCTAAAAAACGGAGTGAGACTCCTACTGAAAAAAAAAAGAAAACAAATACGCAATGTGGAAAAATACAACATGAACCACATGCTATAAGATCACAAAGAATAGCTTCTCAAACATAGAATGTATTTTTTGTGTATAACTTAAAAAACAGGAACATACTAAATGTCTCGATGAGATTCCTTTTAATCCCAGAATTCAATAAAGTTTACTTCCCTTGAATTCTAAGTAAATTAAGTTGTTTTATAATATCAGATAATTTCATATGACTATCTAGGAGATGGGACTTATTTGAAGTGAAATCTTAGATTAATCGGTTATATGAACTATAATACAACATTTTTTCCTATGGCAAAGTATTAAATCTGCTTAGTTTTGCTCTTAAAATTACTCATTTATTCCACTGTCCTCTCTGAAATGTATTTTAGGAATACAGGTCACCAGAGCCATCAAGTTAAGTAAATGGTCCTTCTGAATTTATTCAAGATCCAACAGAACAATTAATAAGACAAGTTGGCTCTATTTTAATTATATGTTGGTTAATAAGTAGAATTTTCTCGCGCCCAAGCACCAGAAATCATTAAGAAAATATCTAGTTCACCACAATAGCAAAACCTTTCAATCCAGTGTTTATGTTCATCATCTGCTTTCATCACATGACCATTACTTTACATTTCAATCTTTTAACATAGCATACTAACTATTTTATTTGATATTCTGCTTCTACTTTGCATTCCTTAGCAAGAAAGCAAAACCTAAAAAACTTCTTCAATAACATACAGTGGAATGTAACTGTTCGGAACCCACTATATGATTAAGTTGCGTGCCATGCACAGTATGTTACAAACTCTGTGCGCTAATATTCTAGACATATTTTGTACTGAATATACTAACCTGCCACTCATTTACATAGGAAATAAGCACATTTTACAACTACCTTAATCTTTTGGTAATCAGTACTTTCTGCTCTTTGGTTTTAATATTTTATTTTCTAATATAGTTCAATGCATATGGAATGCAAAGAGTTGATTGCTTGATAAGCACATTTAGAAAAATATGAGAAAAATAAAAACAAATCTGGGAAGTAGATTGCTTGATAAAGTCATTTAGGAAATATGAGAAAACGAAAATCAAATCTGGATCACTTTTCTATATAAAATGCAATCTGAAAAGTTGGAAGAATAAAGTTGTTAAGTCATTCATAACACATCTGTGGGCCCTAATGCAAGACAACATAGCTAGAAGAAGGCAAAACAAATATTCAACAAGGAATAACCATTTAGTATTTTAAAAAATCAAGAAATTAGAAGAGGCTTAATGCTTGGCTACCTTCAGTAGCATCAGTGGTGTCTCTGTGGCTTGTTGATGAATAGAGTTGGCATAGATTTGGAAATCAGAGAGAAATGGCTTTCTACTCTCTCACCAATTCTGTCACATGAATAGATAACTTTTTTATGGAAAAGATTACCTGCCTCACAATAATGACTGGTCCTGTTCTCCTGTTTCATCACTGCCTGTGGTCCCAGTAAGACAGCAAATGTGAGATACCCCCATCAGGTACTAACCAATGAATGTTACGTGTCTTTGGTCCTCAAACCAGGCTGCTCATTAAAATCACTAGAGAATTTTTACAAAAAAATAATAAAGGCTTGGTCTACTCCAGCGGTGCAGATTAATTGGCCTAGGGTAAGGTAAGATGGAAGATTTTTCTTTTATATTTGTTGGTTGGTTGTCTTAACCCCAGACATTTCTGATGGGCAGTCATGTTAAGACCTCCTGTAGTAACTCAAATGTAAATTGTCTGAATCCCAGTCTCCATCAACTTCTCTGATGACATAATTTCAAACAGAGATTGTTTCTGCTGTGGATTTCAAAAATCTGAAGTTCAGGAATGAAGGTTGGAGGGTGGAATAAAGAGGCAGGACAGGTGGTTCTCTGCTAGCAAAAAGATCAGATGCTAAAA
The DNA here is from genome assembly GCF_000164805.1 of Carlito syrichta. Taxonomy (NCBI): domain Eukaryota; kingdom Metazoa; phylum Chordata; class Mammalia; order Primates; family Tarsiidae; genus Carlito; species Carlito syrichta. The sequence continues at coordinate 428,721 of NW_007253789.1, forward strand.
CAGAGAAAACCAAGCCTACTTGTATGGACAAAAGCTCTCTACTTACCCAACTTCAATCAGTTTTTTTCCAGCCCTCTTCCTGGATAGGTCTTGCCTGAGCCCAGTTTATCAAGAATCCCTCACCCACTCTTGATATCTAATCAAGCTTCTCATCCCCCCGTCCTTAATATCTAGCCAAGTTCCTCTTAATTTTCTATCCCCGATCCCCTCATTCTTCCCATTACCTACAAATCTCTACTTGTCTTTGCTGTATTCAGAATTGAACTCAGATCTACACTGAAGTCTCTCTCTCTTACTGCAGTAACTCAAATAAAACCTGTTTGTGTTTATAACATGTGTCAAAATAATTTTTCAACAAGAGTTTCTATGTGTTCCAAAACATGGTCAAAAATCTAGGTAACTCAAATCCAAGTGGAAGTTTATGTAGGGAGCCAGAAACTCTTTTAGTCAAAGATAGAAAAGCAAGAAAAGTCAAGACAAGAGCAAATGTGAAAGATTTTTGAGAGTTTTTAAGAACAGCTCTAAGCACAGCCTTGTAAAAACCAGGAAAAGTGCCTGGAAACAAGGCTACCAACTACCATCCACCAGCAGACAGCCAGCAGGAATTCTTTGAACACCTTGCACTGGCTGCAGTGACTATACCTCACAAGCCATCATCCTTGGTCACATAGAAGATGTAGGTCCTAGAACAGAGGGCCTCTGATGGCAGTGTTCCTTCTGAACAAGTCCCAACAAACATCACCCTTTGCACTATGCAATTTGGAATGCCTTTCAATGGTATTACTCTCCTCTAAACTCCCCAAACATTCTCTCTACATAAAATTCATCCTTTACCTTAACTGAAACCCTATGGACACTGCCCTACTGCCTCTCAAATGTTCTTCCTCACCACAGTTGGACCCTAGAATCAGAAAATGAGGCTAAGATCCTCCCCATTTTGTCTTATTAATTCATTACCTAACTACTAAAAAAAAGGATAAAAATTACCATTTCATGTAAGAACCTTCTGCCCCTAGTTGTTGGTATCATCCATTAACCTCATGGTCACTCTGATTCCTTGAAAATTGATCCACACTATTCTTCAACCCAAGTCCTATCATCCCCTGGATTTTATGCTGAACGCTATTGGCATGGGCTGGATATTTATGTTTGATACTCTCAAAATCCTGTGAGAATTTACTTCTAGAGATATTACCACGAACAATAATAGTTGTAATCATTTATATGGCACTTACTGCATCAGCTACACTGAACACTTCATGTATATTAACTCATTCAATTTTCTCAACATTCATGAGATAGGTATTATTATTATTATTATTATTATTATTTATTTATTTTTTATTTTTTGAGTTGGAGTCTCACTCTGTCGCCCAGACTGGAGTGCAGTGGCCGCTCCCCGCCACTGCAGCCTCGACCTGCTGGGCTCCGGCGATCCTTCCGCCTCAGTCTTCCAAGTAGCTGGAACTACAGGTGCGCGCTACCATGCCTGGCTAATTTTTGACTTATTGTAGAGATGAGGTCTCACCAAGTTGCCCAGGTGGGTCTCGAATCTGCGGGCTCCGGCAATCCACTCACCTCAGCCTCCCAAGACATAGGATTACAAGCTGAGCCACCAAGCCCGGCTTGAGATAGGTATTATTAAGGAGTAAAAGGTTAAGTAGACTAAATAAGTTACCTGACTTCACAAGGTAGTAAATAGTATAGCCAAAATTTGAACAGTTGAAAAGGTAAATTGAGGCACAATACAATTTTAAAGTGTTGATTAGCGCAAACAACAATTCATGAATCAGGCAACTCTGAAATGGTTGGAGGACTACATTGAGGAAGTATAAGGGACAGGATTCTATAGCATAAATGAAGAAGTCAGACAAAATATTTGATTGGTTACAGTTATAAAGTTGTCTTATTTGGCCCACCCTGCTGAAATGTCCTCAGGTATGTAATTATAGGTTGATTGGCTGCTAGTCACTGGATGAGCTTAATCTTTTTTCCTTTTATTTATAAGAAATAGCTCAAGTTAAGTTTCACTTATGTTTGCAGATCAAGTAAAGTTAATGTCACATAAGAAGCCTTGATGGCTTTGTCTGCTCAGGGATTCTTTAACAGAATCAAAATCTACGTGATGGCAAAGACTCTGCTTTTTTTGAATGCAGCATCCTGCATTCCCCTAACCAAATGCTGTGCCTTTGGCTACACTAGGAGGAACAGCACTGAGGCTGGCACAAATAGAATCCTTTTTTAAACTTCTTCTCCAGGTGTTCCACCCACATTAAAAAGTGGGTTCTAATGGCAGACAAGTTTAACTGCAGAAATTCTACTTAACCATATATGTTTTCTAGTTTCCTAAAGACCTCTCTGGTCCTGTGAAGGAAATCATGGCTCTCCTCTGACATTAAACCCTATAAAAGTCAAGTTGTTCTTTTTGAAACTTACACTATACACAAATAATGCCAACACTTCACTATGTAAATCACATTACTGTATACTCTTTATTAAATAGAAAGTGTCATTCTTGAAAAAATACTCTTGATTAAAACATGTATTCTATCCATTGGAGAAGGAAAATAGGGCCAAAGGGTAACCATACCACATGAATGGTATTCTGGAAATAGATGGACCATATGCGATTTCATCACTTACCAGTACAAATTACACAATCTTACCATCAAAAAGACTGAAGGTAATTAATAAGCATGATCTCAGGCAGGAAACACACCAGATCCCACACATTTTAAGATTTAATACTCAAAATAGCAACATCTCATTATCCAAAAAAGAAAGTGTTCCCACAGCATTCCCACATCCCATTCCTGTTTATAAACTGAGGACCTCCTCATACTTAGATTAACACTCTTTGTAACCAAACAGAAAAATATACAATGACCCGATTTTGATCTTTTCAGCAGTTGCAATACATTATATTTTATTCTTGTATAACTAAATCAAGTTCGTAAGAAGAAGCATTGTAGGGATATTAAAATTGTTTATGTAATCCTTTACCTTACACTGAAATGTTCTAGTCATTTTGCCAAATAAACAATCTAGTCGGATATAGTGGCTCACGACTGTAATTCTAGCAGTTTGGGAAGGTAAGACAAGAAGATTGTTGAGCCCAGGGGTTTTGAGACCAGCCCAGGCAACATAGTAAGACCTGATCTCCACAAAAAAAAGAAAAACAAACCCAGGAATGGTGGCACACATCTGTAGTCCCAGCTACTCAGGAGACTGAGGCAGCAGGATAGCCTGAGCCCAAGAGGTCGAGGCTTCAGTGAACCATGATGGTGCCACTGATCATTGGGACTGTTCATGTGATGCTCCCAGAAAGTTCGCCATTTACATCAGAGAGAACCCATTTGGAGCTGGATCTGGCGAAAATGACCATCCCAGTTGGTCAAAGAAAGATAACTACTGGCCAAGGCATCAGGATGTTTCTCAGGATGTTTCTTTTCCAAAGGCTCCATTTGTGCTAGAAAAGTAGGAATTGTTATCACAACATTCTCTTGGTTACCTACAAAGATACACAACCCCTAGAGCTGATAGGAACAGGTTAAATGAGCCAATCAATGTTCAATCATCTGCCAATGTGAAATGGACACTGAAGTATTCAAAGCTCTAGAAGAGGAGACGTTCTCCTCTCTGTACTTCCTCTTGCCCTTCCTCATCCCTCACCAACACAAGCTGCATAAGTTAACTAATATCCAAAACCGCATCAAGCTCAGTACAGCAAACGCATGAAGAGATTAATTCCAGTAACTATGAGGAGTAACCAATGTGACTTTGATAAAACATTATTTTCTTCTCACTTCTGCTAATCAGTTATTCTAAATGTTGCTTTCTCTATGAAAACTTCTCAAGCTCTTTCCAGGAGGGACCAGTAGCACATCTCCAAGCATCACCATTTTAGGACATGAATTGTCAGTCTGTGATTATTTATTTGCAGGAGGCATCAGATTTCAGACTCCGGGCACTTTGATATCATGGATCCTGAGCTTTGCAGTCCCACCAGAGATAGTGATAGTAACCGTCAGTTGTTATGTTCTCAACATCTACTGAATAAATGAATGATTTGGTAACCTAACATTATGAAGTTAATATCTGCCAAGTGAACAGGGTTGGTCTTGGCATGGGAGCAAGAATTTAAGTAAAAGTTTTCTTAAATTCTATATACATTGAAGACAAGTATTGGTTGTTATATTCTTTCCCCTATTGTCCACACTCAGTGTTGTTGTTGCTGTTATTGTTGGTGTTGTTAAGTTGTGTTCTCACTCTGTCACTCAGGTTGGAGTGGAATGACAGGATCACGGCTCACTGCAGCCTTGAACACCAGAGCTCAGGTGATCCTTTGGCCTCAGCCTCCTGAGTAGCTAAAGCCTATAGGCACAAACCACCACATCCGGTTAATTTTTTTGATTTTTTTTTTTTTGTAGAGATGAGGTCTTGCTATGTTGCCCAGGCTGGTCTTGAACTCCTGGGTTCCAGCAGTCCTCTTGCCTCAGCCTCCGAAAGTGCTGGGATTACAGGCAAGAGCAAATGAGTCTGGCCTACGCTCCTATTCTTAAACCTAAATTCACAAAGAGAACTTGCTGAATTGACAAATAATGTAAAAAAAAAATTAAATATGAATGCTTATTTTCAGTAATGCAGCACAAAGAAGTCAGACACAGAATCTCAATGCCATGTGAAAATATTAACACCTGTTACTATTGCTACATGGCTTTGCATTATTGCTACATGGCTTTGCATTCACTCTATTTCCTGGATGTGCCCCCTCCTCTAGAGCCATGCATTGCTGTGATTTGGCTCAGGGCTGTCATTCGTGTTATGTAAATAGTGACCTTGCTATGTATTTGGAGATAGACTCCCCCTCTACCCTACAGGCTCACTACCTTGCTTCATGGGTGAAGCTTCTTGCAGGTGCTGCTACGCCACTGCTGGCTGTAGCTGTTGATGTTAATTAATTTATGCAAATCAGTTAGATACTATCCTTGATTAATGTCTTCACTGCTTTATTAATTCTGAATACTTTAAGAGGCTGTTGGACACGTATGATGCAGTATCTGCTTAGAGAATAACTACTTCTATGATTAATTTAGACCCTGAAGAACAGTACTTGATCTCTTCCAGTTGATACTACTAATTACATATAATTTATAACTTTAAAAAAAATAGTCATGCCAGAAATAAAACTAAGTTTTACAAATTTTCTACATGTGGCACTAGCACAGAACACCCTTAAAATAGTTGTGTGAGTTTGCAAACTAAAAGGAATAGCAAAGAAAATGCAAAGAGTGCCTATCCCGCATGACCAGGCTCTGTGAGAGGGGCTTCATGCACTTCCACTATATTTTTTTTCTGAGACGGGGTCTTACTGTCACCCAGGCAGAAGTGCAGTGGCAAGATCATGGTTCACTGTAGCCTTGACTTAGTGCACTCAAGCTATCCTCTCATCTCAGCCTCCCAAGTAGCTGGGACTACAGGTGTGTGCCATCACACTTGGCTATTTTTTTTTGTAAAGATGAGGTCTCACTATGTTGCCCAGGTTGGTCTTGAGCTCCTGGGCTCAAGTGAATAATCCATCCAGGCAAATGTGAGTGACATTCTGTTATTCTAACCCTGACCAGTAGCACCAGCGCACAATTCTTAACTACTAGTTTGGATGCACCAAAATAGCTCAGACATTCAACAAAATTTCTATAAGATTTATGGAAGTTATTGTTGCTATCGTTATTTCTTCCACATTTTCATGTTTTCTGACTTCAATTGTATTAGTTCCTCCACTAAGCATTCAGCTTCCATGAATTAATACATAACATTGCCTTTCATCATCCACATCATACAAAGCAGTAGATTGTACTGAAATTGATTTTATAGATTAATTTTTAGGGTTAAAATATTTTGTCAATTTATTAAAAGTGAAAATCAATTAACTCGCCTCCTTAGATATTTTTTCTAAGTGGCAAATGTCAAACATATTTATGAAATAAAAGGACAGTGTTCATTATTAGAGAACCTAGGAATTTTACAGAGAGGAGTGGAAGCAAGATGTTGAAGAAATGAATGTCCTATGAGATCATGTATTTGATCGATATTTACTGAGTTCAATGCACTGTAGTTCAAATAGTTGCATCAAATATGTGCACCAGGAGTGCACAATCTTATGGTTCAATAACAGAAGTTATATGAAGCATCATGTGACTAATTCCCATTAAAAAGGCAACTATAAGAAAAATGCTCCTGTGGTTCCAAGGAGTGACTGCAACTGCTTGGAGGAATCAGAGAAAGCTTCTTGAGAGAGACCCAACCAGGACTCCCAGAGGGAGGAAAAATTCATGTCAGGTGGTAGGTAGGGGATAATAAAAAGCAAAGGAACCCAAAACAGTGGACATGAGCCTGAGGGACAACCAAGGATTCCTCCTATACATGGTAAGATGTAAGAGAAAGAAAGACCAAGAAGGTAAGTGGAAGCAACTTCTTGATATCCATGAAGATTAGGCCAAGGGATTGGCATATGTTAGAGTTTATAACAGAATGTTTATAATAAATCTTAGTTACTATAATCATATGATTTATTATAATCATATGCGTTATTATATTGTCATTGCTGATGTTTGTGTTTCAGGAATTCTTTTACTTTGAAAATGATATCATTCTGTAGGTAGGTGTGTACTTTCTGATGAGTGTGGTGTCAGCATGATGGGAAGAGACTTTGTGTTTGGTCTGGCAATCCTTACATCAAGATATGTGACTTCTGGAAAATCACTTTACTTCTTTCTCTCTTCTCCAAATGCTTCATTTATAAAAAGAGAGGATTGGGCCAGCTGAATCTAACATTTAACACTCCATAGTTTATGAAACCAACAGTAGTGGCAGTTGTATTTTCAGATACAAGGGGTTGCCCTTGGAAAGATTCAGGTCAAATATCACCTCCTCGTAAAGATTTTTTCCCATCCTTTTTAGGTATCATGGCATTTTCCTTCATTTACACAAACCAATTTGAGTAAGAGTCCCTAGTCCCAAGTTGTTTCCTACCTAAATAGAAGAGCATAAATAAACAGTTCCATTTTAACTTGATAGGTAAAGATAAACTTGTATGGCAGCAGTGATACAACCTAATCCATATTTGGTGACAGAGTAAGGAATTCCTGAAGGAGGTAACATTTTAGCTAATGAAGAGGGTAGGATGGGGGAAAACATTTTACTTAGGTTCTTTTAGTTGCAAAGGATAGCTTCACTGAAGTAATTTCAAGGTAAGGGAGCAGAGTAAGGGATTCATATAAGAATGCATATACAAGGGAACTCACAAAAAGTCAAACAGCTCAGCCTCAAGTAAATAGTGAAAGTAAGGCACAGAGTCCTCACCATTTAACTCTGAAACCATGTGACTCAGCTTCCCTCCAAGTGTTTCCAACTACCCTCCAGACTGACATGGATTTCTGATCATTTATCTTGTTTATCTTTTTCTACCTAATGGCTTCTGCTTCATGTTTGAACCTCCTTGCATCTTTGACTTGCCATCACTGCAGAAGGGTCTGACTCTACTCATGGATAGTAAATGAGGCATTCACTGACTCTCTTGGTCAAGGTACCATGAACCGTTACACTCTCAGAATGGGATTTTTCAGTTGAGAGCCCAAGATAAAAGGAATATGATTGCCCCAGCTCATCTTTGTGCCTTCTTATTGGTTCCTCATGGCTCAGATGCCCACATGTTGTCCAATTAGCTGTTTCTGGAGGTAGAGGAAGGGATGGGAACTGCAGAAACCAGAGCTGTGCCACTCATTGCAGTACAGAATGTGGGAAGAGTAGTCTCTTAAGGTAGTTGTGGCTGTGGAAGGCTCTTGTCATGTCCAAATTACGGAGGCTTAAACAGAAATGGAACCATGTAATAGAGGCAGGAAAAAAATGGCATGGGTAAGTAATTACAAGTTTAATTCAGTCAGGGCATAGCGTGTGACAAACCGTTGCAGGCAACTATGTAGGACAATGTATTAAAGGAAGATAAATGAAGAAAGACTGAGTGGGAGCCCGGGGCATAATCCAAGTGAGAGAAAATGAGATGAAGACTGGAGCAAAGGCGGTGACAGTGATTTTAGAGGATAGATGATGAGTTTCAGAGGTAGAATATACTAGACTACATCATAAATTATATATGAGAAATGAGATAATAGGACTCTCAATCTTCTGATTTATACAACTGGGTAAAGGTAGTGCCATTAATTGAAACGGAAGGAGGAATGACTGCTTTGGACTGAATGTTTGTGGCCTCCACAGAATTTAAACATTAATTTCCTAACTCCTAATGCGATGATATTAAGAGGTAGGGCCTTTGGGAAATAACCAGATCATGAGGATGGACCCCTCATGAATGGGATTAGTGCCCTCACCAAAAGAAAGTCTGGTTTTTCTCTTTGCTTTCTGCCACATAAAGACACAAGAAGCCAGCAGTCTGTAACCAGGGAGAGAGCCCTCACCAGAAACCAATCATGCTGCCATCCTGATCTCAGATTTTCAGTCTCCAGAATTTTGAGAAACAAACACTTATTGTTTAATCTCAGTCTATGGGATTTTGGCTATAGCAGCCTGGACTAAGACAGGCAGATTGCAAGGAAACAAGCAAAAAATAAAGGGATATGGGAGGGAAGGATAATTAGTTCAACTCAGGCCAAGTTTAAAATGGTTAATGTATATGCTGGTAGAATAACCAGTAAGCTGTTGGATTCATGAGGCTGAAGCGTTGAGAAGGAAAAAAAAAAACAGACATGGTAATCATTCATAATGACATCACATAGAACCCTTGGGAGAATGTGAAAGAGAACAAAAAATAGAAATTTGACTGGGGTTTTCACATCCTTGTTAATATATATTACTGGGTTATATTCATAGCTACAAATTTGCTTCTCTCTCCAACTAGACTCTATGTAACATGAGGACAGGCAATGTCTTTTTCTTGTAGTGAGTGCCAAGTATAGGGCATGATAACATAACAGAAGAAAATGGTTAAACTACTTTATATAGATACCAAATCAATGACTACCTGAGGGGAGGAGAAGTTTGTTTTATTTTGTTTGTAAAGAAGGGAGATTGTGAGGAAAGTAACTAGGAAATTTGGAGTCAATATAAAGTCATGAAGAAATATTAAATAACAGATTCATTATTAAAGAATTCATTGTATCTAAGAGATTCATTGTGTCAGTTAAATAACTAGTTTAGATCTTTGGGGAAAAATTATATGTTTTTTTCATATTGAAAGCCTGAGTAAAGGACACAGATGTATACATTTGTCAAAGCTCATCAACTTTGTATATAATGCTTGTGGATTTTATTGAAGATAACACAGACTTTAATTTTTAAAAAAACACCAGTGGAGAGAGGGTGTCTAAATAGAAAAGAAAATCCACTGTTTCTTTTTTAAATTTCTCAACAAATACCCATTTGTTGAGCACACACTCAACTCCTTTGTTATGTGCTGGTAATACATTAAAACAAGAGTATGACAAAGTTCTTGTTCTCAAGGAACTCACAGTTTAGGGTTAAAGCAGACATGAAAAGGAATCATTACAATGGGTGATAATTGAAGTAAGAATAGAATGTCAAGGGTCAAACAGGACTGTATAAAGAGGTTACAATCTTTTTTGTCTCTTCTGTGCTCCTAGGTCAGATGCTCAGAGGGAAATGAAGCTGAAAATCTCACTTCCTAAACTCATGAATGAATACATTATCAGAACTATGTGCACTAATTACATGTGTAGCTCATTACAAGAGACAGAGTAAAAATAATAAATGAAACAAATTCAGGGTAATAATCGTGTGCTATTCAGTGTACATCATTTTGTTTTAACACAATCAATGACACTGTCCTCTATTATATAAACCACCATGTGCAGGGAGCAGAGGAAGAGTGGAGAATAAGGCAGGGGTTAACTACTCTAAAAATGAGTAAAAGAAAATGTTTATTATTCAAATAACCTTACAATACAAGTTCAGTTTTACTCACACTCCAACTCATCTCTGATTGGAGCCCTGGGTACTAAACAATCTTTAAAAATGTGCTGACGCTTCAAATAACAGTTCCAACTTAGAAAGATAGGTATCAGATTAACGTCCAGGAAAAAAAAAAAAAATTCCTCTAGAAGGTATTTCTTTCTGATTTTCTACTGAATGGAACTACAAAGATTTCCCAAACACAATATGAAACACAATTTTAAAGAGATGAAATTATTGATTTTTTTCTAATACTGTGACATGACAGCTACTCTAAGAAGAACTTCTACATGGAAGATAACTAGACATACTGACCAAGGACAATGTTTAAGAATGAGTATCTTTGGTGAGTCATGCTAGTCAATGAGACAAACCTTATTAACCCACTGCAAATCGTCTTCTAGAGAATCTTCCAATGCATAGTTCATTAAAGAAATTAACTACTACAAAGAACTTAAATACTGCATATTTGAATACTAAGTGACTATGGGTATAAAGTTATCTAAAGTTTTTTTTACAAAAGAGAAAAGAATTATAGTAATTATACATGAAATTAATTGTGTATTCTAATCAGTATGAGTACATCAATGGCTAAAAGAAGATTTAATTCTATTACAGGCACATCAATACACTCTGTATAATTGCATTATTTGTGATTTATTCTATGTGTTTATTCTGTTTGACATGTATTTAAGCATGCACTATCTATCATGTCTTGGAAAGACTCTTTAAATCTTTGTTAGCAATTTATAAGGGTATCGTATAATTGTTAAAATTTCGTTGTTTGGGTTATATTCTGAGATAGTTTTATTACTATACTTTTCATTTCTTAAAAACCTAGAATTCTCCACAACTCTCAAAAGAAAGTACCTTTCTCTTAAAGATCTTTCCATGGAAGATGAGTTGACACTTAAGCAGGGCACCAAATCATGAATCTTTCTAGAAGATTCACAAGAGGTAGAAGCTACACATTCACTTGAAATATTGCAGTATTTTCTGCATTTTAATGGTATGGGTCATCTCAATTTTCATCCTCCCCATAAAACAAACAAACATACAAACCAACTGTGAAATACAATAAAGCTATTAGTTAACCATTAGCAAGTTTGCTACAAAATGCTCTATCAATGACAAAATCACTTTTTGATTTATCGATCATCACTAAATATAGTCAACCATCATTTAAGAATTGGAATTCTCTCTCTCTCTCTCTCTCTCTCTCTCTCTCTTTCTTTCTTTTGGAGTCGGGGTCTCATTCTGTCATCCAGGCTGGACTGCAGTGACATGATAACGACTGCCATGTTTGGCCCCCTGGGCTCAGGTAATCCTTCCCTCTCTGCCTCTGGAGTAGCTGGGATTACAGGTGTATGCCACCAAACACGGTTAATTTTTAAAAGTTTTTGTAGAGACAAGGTCTCCTATGTTGCTAAGTCTGGTCTAACACTCTTGGGCTCAAGCACCCTCCCACCTTGGCCTCCAAAACTGCTGGGATTACATGCAGAAGCCAATGCGCACAGCCAAGAATTGGAATTCTCAAACTGAGCTAATAAAACTGAGATTCTTAAATTGAACTAACAAACATAATAAATGCCATGCTATAGCATTAAATATATACAGCATCTTAACTTTTATATTTTTGTCACATATTAAAAATTTTTGCAATAGCTTTTGTCCTGATACCTACACATATTGAAAACAAACAAATGCTGAACAGGAGATAAACTAAAATAAATGATGTATTTTATGAGATGACCTCTCTCTGAGTGGGAAATACCACTCTACATTCTACTGATGTTTTCCTCACCAGCTATATGCTGGATGTGTTTGTTCACACTTGTGTTAACTTGACTAGAAAATGTTGAAAAGTTAGTTCATGCTTAATATTATCACTATAAGGATTAATATTCCAAAAACAGAATAACACATGGACAGACCTAGTAAAATGCTGGTGGAATTAAAAAGCGCAGGCAAGCTTAGAGCAATGGTTTACTCTTATAATCCCAGCACTTTAGCCAAGGTGAGTGGATTACTTAACTCAGGAGTTCGAGACCAGGTTGGGCAATATAGTGAGACCTTGCCTCTATAAAAATTTTCAAAATATTAGTCATGCATGGTGGTGCAGAAATGTAGTCCCAGCTACTTGGGATGCTGGAGTAGGAGTGCCTGAGCCTAGGAAGTCGATGCTGCCATGAGCTGTGATAGCCATGATCATACCGCTGCACTTCAGTCTGGGCAACAGAGTGAGACCTCAACTAAAAAAAAACAAAACACAAAAAGAAGCTCAGACAATAGGTAGTATAATTTGCTGTTGCTGTTCCTTAATGTTAAAGACATTGACTGAAAGTCACTTAAACTATAATAATAAAGAAATGATGCTAAGTCTCCAAGAATCAGAAATATGTAACAAATAGGCTTAATTATAGATCAAATAATGGGAAGTCCCAGTTTTAGTCTACTTTATTTTGTTCACAAATCGACTGAGTGACAGTGTCTATGGTACAATGGACAAAGCAAGGCAACACAGCACTGGACAATCACAGTTAATTATAGAAAACCTGGTTGAAATCAAGGGACAAAACATTCTCTAGGAACAGGTGGTGCCTGTGTTACATGGCTTATACTGCCAGCATAAGTAAAAATAACCACCTCATGGGTCAGATTTCCAAAGCAGAGGTTTGGTGATGAAGATATGGATGAGAGATAGAAATTAGCAAACTATTGGCTATGCAAGAATTTATAATCCCTTGGTCTGAATGTCAGTCTGCCAGGCTTCAACCTATATTATTACAATACCATGTCAGCATTTGTATCAGCAATCGTGTGTCTAATTTGAAGTAGACATGTCTAATTAATTTTCTCAACAGACAATGCTTTTAATGAATTTCTTTGCCCAGGTGGTCAGCTGGAATTAGTATTTTAAGTTACAAAAAGCATGCATAAAGAATTTTAAAATTGCCATTATGAGATATTAACCAGACTCTGACCATAATATCAAGTATATTTTTTAAAATAAAGATTACTTTTATGCAAGTCTTTTCATATTTTCTTAAACACATTTTATTTTCCTAAGAAGGCTGATTCTCCATGGCTAAGTTACAAATCTAAGACCATATCACTTATGGGGATAAAGTTATGAGATCAGTCTGGTTCTCAGAAGTTTCACTTCTTTCAAAGGTTGGAACAAATGACTCACCAAAGTTATACTAATTTTCACAGCAGTGGGCAGTATATCTTTATGCACAGAAGTCTGGTGTGAAGTGCATTTAGTCAGACTGGGTGATGATCATTCCAGTGATGGGAAGGGGCCAGGGATTCCACCCATTTATGTTGCTTCGGAAATCAGATACATCAAAGATCACTATTTCTATACAATTTCCTGAGTAACTGCAGAATGAGCATCATCCGGACTTCAATCAAATTGTTTTGAGTACTATAAAATGAACCAATTTACTAGTTTTATTGTCTCCATTTTTTCTCTCATTAAGAAAAGAAAAAATAAGAATGTAAGGGTTGATGGTTGCATAGTGCATATTACCACTGAAATCCTGGACTGATTGTGGAAATAGCTCTTAATTTATGTGCCCAGTGTACAATATAATCTCTCTCTTCTCTGGTTCATTTGTGTTATTTTTGTTTGATTTCAATCCAGCACCCACTGCCTGCATTTTTTGTTTTCATGGTTTAAAAAAAGTCACCCGCCAACACTCCTTACTGGGGCAAGCATTTAGATGACTTGACAAATTTGCACCTGAACCTTATCAAGTCAGCAAACGGTTCTGCATGATTACAAAGTGTCTCATTACATTAACTTCCTTGCTTCATTTAGAGCCCAGACCAAACACTGTGAAACAAAAATGAGTAATTCCATGGATTGACTAAAGAAATACTACCATATTCAGTTTCTTGCTAAGTACATGTTTAACAGATGATACTCACAGCAGAAAATATGGATCTCTTTATGTTATGAGTCCATGGGCCACAAAATCATATTTTCAAAAGAAGAGCTATTTTTTTCATGAAATATCAGTTATTTATGACCAACAAAAACATTGTTGGATTTAAAACATGAAAAAGAAGCTTCAATATTTATTTTCAGACTGTGTGGTTCACCTTTTGATCCTGAAAGTGATGAAAGCTATACACATAAACAAATCCTTTTGTATATTGGAATTCACATACATTTGAGATGGCTCAAAATAAAATAAAATCTGCCTGGCTCTCTTTGTAGAATTTGATCATATAAATTGAAAGGCTGAATTTTGCATACAAGTTCTGTCAACATAGGGCATATTTTCCATACACATATATCTGATATAGCTTTGACTACTGTCCCAAATCTCATGTTGAAATATAATCCCTAGTATTGAGGGCGGGGCCTAGTGGGAGGTGATTGAATCCTGAGGGCGGAGTTTTCAAGAATGGGTTGGTGCTGTTTTAGTGGCAATGAGTGGATTCTTGCTCTATTCATTCACACTGGAGCTATTTGTTTAAGAGCCTGACACCTCCCTTCTCGTCCTAGCTGCCACTCTCGCCGTGTGACATGCTGTCTCTCCCTGCCTTCCACCACAAGTAAGAGCTTCCTGTGACCTCACCAGGTGAGCAGATGCTGGCACAGTGCAGAACCATGAGCCAAAATAAGCCTCTTTTTAAAATAAATTATTCAGCCTTAAGCACTTGTTTATAGCAACACAAAATGGATGCATACAACATCTTTTTCCATACACATATCTAAGTGAAGGTAAAGATATAAATATAGTTATGTTAGTAATCCAGGGAGTATAAATAGGTATTTACTACACATAGGTTGTTCTGCACAACATTATTTTTCTTTAATAGAGGCCACTATCTTTTCTAGTAGTGCCTTAAACACCTCCTTTTTTCACTTCTGTGCTGTCTTTCATTGTACCCAAAATAATCAATTTACTGACATCATTCTTATAATTCCACAGTATCTATCAATACATTCTCACATTTTGAAACAATGTTTGAGTCTTGGGTTGGATATTACTAACTGCATTTTACTAATGAGAATATTGAAGCTAAGATAAAGTGAGTTGGGAAAGAATAGACCTCAGGCATTCTGACTCCCAGGGTAGGGATCCTTCCCTTGTCTCCTGCTGTTCTGAATTAAAGATGTTGCACTGTGAGCATTAATAAAGCTATCAGTATTAGTTACTCTAGGGCTTCAAATTAGTACTAGCAAAATCCAGTTATTGGGGTCAATATAATAACATCACTGTCCATGAAGATTAGCATTCTTGTCCCTGGCTGCTTCTTTCTTTTTCATTTTGGATCAAAATGAGGAGTTCCAAATGCAGTCAACATGCCATACAAGGGCCAGGTGCAATGGTGTATACACCTGTAGTACCACCTATTCTGGAGGCTGAGGTGGGTGGATCAATTGAGGTCAGGAGTTTGAGAGACAAGCCTGGCGACATAATGAGAGTCTGTTTCTTAAAGAAAAAAAAAAAGGAGAAACATATTCAAATTCCCATTTCATTGTTGTCATCATCCTAACTCTTTAGTTTCTTGTTTAATTCGTGTAACTGGTCTGTGGTTATAGACAGCCCTATACAGGGCTATATGAAGATTTACATTTGTATTTTGTGAAAAACACCTTGTAGCCCATCAATCACCTTAGTGTGCTAAGTATTGACTGCTGAGCTTCCATACCTAAAAACTGCCCTCCAGAGCACTGAAGATCACGTGTTGGTTATTCATATAGCATCCATTTTTTTGTATACATCTTCATTAAAATTAAGCAAAGTATGCTTACTCCCTATAAAACAACTGTGTTATTCCCAAATGATTTTATAAAAAAAATATTAGGCTGAGTTTGATGGTTCATGCTTGTAATCCCAGCACTTTGGGAGGCTGAAGCAGGAGTATTGTTTGGGCCCAGATCTTCAAGACCAGCCTGGGCAACATAGTGACACCTTGTCTCTACAAAAAAAGTTTTAAAAACTGCTGGGCATGCAGGCATGCGCCTGTGGTCCCAGCTACTTGAGAGGCTAAGGCAGAAGAATCACCTGAGCCCAGGAAGTCTAAGGCTGTGTTGAGCCATGATTGTGCCACTATATTCCAGCCTGGGTGACAGAGTGGATTCTGACTCCAAAAAAAAAAAAAAAAGGAATATTCATTATTAAATGTTAATACTGGCTAGACTTTTTATATTTTATGAAGCACCTTTTTAGAAAAATTGGAGAAACATTTCGTGTAGCACACAGACTAAATATCTCAAACGCTTTTAATAAAATCTATCTTTAAAATATTCTTTCATCATCTTCACACAATCCCTAGATTAGAATCCTCTGATTAACAACAACAAAAAAAGTTTTAAAGACCTAGAGAAAATGTTGATGTTAATTAAATCTCTTTTATCTGGATTGATTAGTGTAATTCATTATTCACTACTTCTCTGGACAGATGTGTTAAATTACAGTTGATATAGAATGCTACTGATAGCTTATTTGATCACATTACTTCAGGATTAAAAATATCCACACTTGAAATTAAGAAAGAACACACAGATTCCTAAGGTGTTTCTCCTGATCAGCATTTTTGGTGTAATCCAGCCCACATGGGTTTGTCTTCTTTGGGGGTATGTTTCTGCTAATTATCTTTTCCAATTATTTCAATTTTAGAAGTATTACTTTCTAGTTTTAAAGGATTGAAAATATGAGAACCTCTGAAACTAAAACAGCCCACTCTGTATAATTTACAGATCCATTTCATTAAGAGAGATATTTTATAAATTTCACTTAAAATCAAAACTGATGAAGCTTAAAAGCAGTTTAACAGAATGCGATGAAATCAAGAGATTGTTTAGGAACAAATCACATTAATGATATCCTTTTGTTATTATTAAAGAGTTTTTTCCCCCCACAGGGGTATTTGACCAACATTCAAATGATAAGAAAACCAAACCAAACCATGATTTCCTGAAAACTGAATTATTTTCAATTGAAAAGAAACTTTTCAAGCATTGTCAAATAGTCCTTTAATAAACTGTGCAAATGAATCAAACATATGGATACCATTTCCCCTGTAATACATATGGGCTTAACAGTTAAAGGAAATATCATTAGCAAAATGTGTTGCAGACTTGATTACACCTCCTAATATTTGAAAAATAGTTTGATGTGTTTTATAACTGCAACATGTGCCACATTCCTAATTATTACTCAGCTCCTCATCTCTTCTCTCATATCTTTTGAATATGTTGAAGTGATGATAATGTTCTTCAAGATGAAAAGAGAGAATGCTCAGTAACAAATGAGTCACACCGGCTTTTCTAAGACTAAAGAAAGATCTGGAAAAGCTGCTGGCCAGTCTCCTGGGTGAAGACAGACACCAGCCAGACATCAGCCAGGGAGGTCATCTGGAAGGGTCAGCCTCTTCCCAGAACCAGCCTTCCACTCCTGGTGGGCAAATGTCTATTCCTTCTATGTCATTGGCTCACTTTTGGCCAAAATAGTCTTATGCCGTCCTTTTACATTCTTGTTGGTGACTTTTTAAATATCTGGTCATTATTCATAATAATACTATTAATTAATAAGTAATCATTAAATTTCTCACTAAACTCTTTTATATGGGTTGACTATACATTACCTGAAATGCTTGGCATTAAAAGTGTTTCAGATTTCAGATATTTTCGGATTTGGGAATATTTGCTGGGACCCAAGGCTAAACACAAAATTTGTTTAAGTTTTGTATACTCCTGCTACATATAGCCTGAAGGCAGCTTTATACACTTTAAAAAAATAATTTTGTGCATGAAAGAAAGTTTGTGTATACTGAACCATCAGAAAGCAAAGGTATTGGAAATAGAATTTTGTACTTATGATGTCCTGTGGCATCGTAAGTAGAAAAATTTTTCAATTTTAGAGTCTTTCAGATTTCGGATTTTGGGATTAGGCATGCTAAACTTGTACCATTAAATATTAGGAACATCAGAAAGGAAAGAAAGATAAAAACTGAAATGCTTAATAAATTTCATTGGCACTCCTGGCCTTACATTGCTCCCTGACCCTCTCTGTGCTCCCATCCCAATTCCATTACTTTCACTCATTTCCTTAAAGAGGCTTTTACCACGTTGAGCTTCAGCTTTTATTCCTTCATCCTGGAAGCCTCTCCTTCTCCCTCTTTAGTGAACTGCTACTTACACCTTTAGCTCAGTACAGGCATTACCAAGAAGAACTTTCCTAATTTCCCAGACCAGAAAACACCACCTTATAAAGACTCTCCATTACCCTCTACTTCCCTGGGGCAACATGATTGAAATTCATACTAGTATATTTTGTTCATTATTATTTTATTTTCTCAGTAGGCACCCAATAGTCACTGAAACAACAACGGAGTGAATGCTAAATTAGTTTTGCGATTTATGTATTTACGTCATGATTCTTGGACACGTCTGAGGTTAGAAAAGTGCTACACAAATGCTCTATGTAATGGTTTCAAAAAGTCTAACAAATATATGAAATACAAGGTCTCATATCAAAGAGTGTCTCCCATTACTGACATTACTGCAAGAGAATAAAGAGCATACCAAATGACTACAGTGTACATATGAAAGAATTTCATTTGTTGAGACATTCCTGCTCATTAATCCTGATAAAACTATTAAATATTCTCTGTAGCACAGACAAAGCAACTAACTACCGGTATAAATCTTCATAAGCCTCTAAAAGGACTTAAAGGACATAATAAACCCTATTTGTAAGACATACACATGATTTGAGGCTGACTTAGTTTGGGTGTCCAATTAAAATTATTGCTAACTGCACTGCTGCTGTGCCCTGAGGGATTTTCTGCTGATACTCCAACTCAGTGGCCCCACGATTTTCTTGCGCTATAAAAGTGCACCCTTTTAAGCATAAAATCAAGCTCACTCGCTTTAAAAAAAAAAAGCAGTAGACTATATGTTTTAATCTGCCATTTGCAATAAATTAAACTTCATTATTACCAATGTATAAGCAAAGCTAGCAAATTAAACTAACAACTTTCAATTTAAAAATATGGTTTCCAAAAGAATATGAGCCTTAAGGTATAGTTGTCAACTCTGGATTGTTCATTTCTTAGATTACCTATTTTGTGAGTTTTCCAAAAGAAATGTGAAATTGTGGGTGGGCTTTCAGCAACCTATTTGCTAAGTTATGTTCCTCATCCAAGTTGTTTATGGGCTTTAGGAATGCCAAGTAAATATTAGTCAAATGAAAAGAATTATCAGGAAGTGAATAAATACATTAACAGCATTTAGAGTCATCCAAATATATAAAAAATAAAGTGTTTTCAGTTGATTATGTTTTAAAGTTTTGTCTTACTTGCAGTTTGGAATTATCCACAAAGTTGATCTTGTAGTCCATGATCACATGTAATTGAACAGCACACATGTAATTTCTTACATTCACTAACCATGTAGCTCTCCCTTTGGCTTTTTGGTGATTTCTTTGTTTGCACATAATGAAAATCAACATTCTCCCATTCCAAACATATCTACTGTCTTTGGTTGAGACCACTTATCATATTTGTTTATATCAGTTGGTCATTCCCTGTTGGTCTGCAGCAGTGCCGATACTTATCTAACTCCCTAATGAATTAACGACAGCAGCTGATGGTAGCTCAATCCTAGATGAACTCATCCCTCATTCTCGAGAAAATTGAGGCCATTCTGTGTGACCTTAACATTTTGCTCTTTTCAACTTCAAAATCTCACCTTGCTCTCTGATTTTTTTTTTTTTTTTTTAAGCTCTTTCCTATCAGAAAAAAAAAAAAAAAAACGAATCATTGCTAGTTCGGGGTTAATTAAAAATAAATAAGGTAGAAAAAAATAGGGTGGTTAGAAAGGCTACTCAAGTGGGAATAAGTAGTGCTAAAAATCCTCTTCTATCATAAGGAACAATCAATAGTTAATGCTAAAAATTTAAAAACCAAAATGTAGCAAAACAGGCATATTGTATAGCTATTTAGAATTAATTACCAAAAGAATCATGTCAAAGAGCTTACCGTGAATATCTCTCTGTCGATGGGGAAACGGGAATGATGGCAGGTGATTTTTCCATGTAAAATAGTGACTCTTCAAGCTATGTTTATACATAACTTTAAAATTAAAATATTCCTTCTTTTTAGCAAAAATTAAACTCCGTGTTTGGTCTGTTCTTTTTATATTTAATGAGAGAGCTTAGAGGGAAAATTGACAGGAAGGTCTTTTTTTTTTTTTCCTTCCACTCTGACTCATTAGATCAGCTGAGGTAGGAGGAAGGAGACCCACCAGAGAAATCTTTCATACAGCATATACTTGCCCTCTTTATAGTTTCTAATAGTCTCAAGGGATATCAGAAACTGGGAATGGAGGGTGAGTGTGCTTAGTCTGAACAATCTCCCCGAGGGATTCTGATAGATTCCCCTTAGATAAGAACCTTTTCCTCACCCTGAGGGCTGAGGGCAATTTTAGCAAAAAGGTCTTAGATTTTTCTCTCTTCATCTCAAGGGAGAGGGGATGGCCCTACTTCTAGTAGGTATTTTTTTTTCTTTCTACTTCAAAAAAAATCCAAATTCTGCTTGCTCTACAAAAAACAATATAAAAGTGTTCATTTCATGAATATTTGTCCCATTAAACAACATGTCTTGGACTTTTATGTTCACAGGCTATAAAAAGTTCCTAGTAAATGTTCAATTCAAAAAACAACTTTGCAGTAAATATGATTACTTATTATTAATTCTATGTCACTGAGAGTATTAGTACACATATAAAAGTACAGAAATGAGAGGCTAAATTGGTTCTATATGCCTCACCTTTCTATCTTTCCATTAGTGTAAAGAAATAAACTCAACATAAATGCAATAAAATGTTCACCTTTTTTGTCTATGTACCAAGTATTAAAATTTTCTAATTTAGTGGTTTCATATTGGAGTTTTATTCATTTAAAGTTTTCTCTTGACAAAGTAACTTCAGAAGTTAGTCCATTGATATTTATTTCACACTAAGTTGTTACAACTAATCATTTAAGTTTATTCTTTATATATTTTAATGAATCCTTTTGATTAGAGAGGGAAGAGCATGGATTCTGCTTTCAAAACTTTAATCTGTTTTCCAGATAAGCATTATTTTATGCTTTTGTATTTTGTCCATCTGCCATATAGAAAGAGCTATTGTGATGGATGTAGTGGATTTGAGACCAAATCCTGATTCAAATCCTGTTCTCGCCACTTACACAATCTTTTGGATTTCCTTACATTTTAAAATATAGGTTATAATATCTGCCTTGAGAAATTTGGTCCTTCCACTACAATGCCACCACTACACAATTTGCCCATGAAACAAATATGCATGTGTACACACTGGATCTAAAATTTTTAAAAATGTGTTCCTACATAGACATGTATATATACAGTCATATTATATATGCATATTCATATATGCACAACATGCATATTTACATTTATATGCATATACACAGACATATACATATATGTAAAGCACCCATTGCAGGGCATTCCCTTATCTGAAGTACTTGGTTAGTGGTAGTGAATCCAATGTACCACATTAGGCATTCACAATGTGAAAATGTTATACTTCAAAAAATATTTATTTTAAGTCTACCATTTTCACACATATGTAGATCATATTCAAAAGCTGCATATCTATGTATAATGTAAGAATTTTTTTTAAAGTGTGAGGAAGGATGAGTAACGTGATATTTGGCATCAACCTTTTCACTTTGTTTATTTTGTGTCTTTATGGAAGCTCTAGAAGCCCCACTGGTCAGTTACATTATTTGGTCCTGGATAAACAAACAGACAAACAAACAACTATGGGTAAAAATTTACAGATAGGAGATTACCACATGCAAACTAAGAATGAGATGTTTACAAAGCTGAGTTTCTTTAGGGTATTCGTATAGACATTGGACTACCATTGTTATTAGCATCAAGAAGAGGAAGTGGGAGACTTTCTTTACACTTCTGAAAGACAAAGTTTTGTTCTGACCCTTCTACAGGTGAACCTGAGGACTCTAGGAGGATAATAATCATCTGTAGAAGTCTCATTTCACACGTTTGGGGGGAAAAAGACTTCAGGTGAAGCACAGGATACCTGAAGATGTTTTTCACCATTAACTTGGCACTACCTGCTAATCCAAGCCACCTGATGCATTTCAGGCTCAAACAGGTGTCATCACACCTCTCAATAACTGCATCGGGCTAGGCATTTGCCACTATATTCAAACATTCAACCAATTTGGGAGTGTTTATTATTGTGAAATTTATACAGATCATAATCAAGAACCAATCAGTCCATTTAAGATACCATGGTAGAACGTTCTAGTTACAAACCTAAAAGTAAACACTGGATTAAATTAAACAAAGTTTAAAATAATATTTCCTTTATTTTTGATCTCAAAGTACTTCAGTTAACATATTCCTTTTTTTCAGTTAGCATGTTCTTTATATTCTCCACTCCACATTAGAAAATGGAGTTTTATCATATTGATTTTAAAGATAAAGAAGAGATGAATTACCCATTGCCCTGCCTCACCATGAAATTTATAACCCTATACTTTCTATTATGACACCAACTTCTTTATACTTTCCCAATTCTTTATCCTAAACAATATTTCTCAAATTATGCACAATAGAATATGTGTTTCTCAAAAAGTAATACAAGTTAGGTTAAAAGATGGCTCTGCAATCAAGCTAATTGATTACATTTTGGAAACTAGGTTCAAGAGACTATTTTATGGTAGAATCTGAACAAATCTTTAACATGCAAATGGCACTGACTCCCTAAGAGGTGATTATTCTGCAGCATTTTCAAACTCCAATAGCCATTTCTTGACAAAATTCCTCGGTACCTTATAGAATATCTTGGGATCTGTTGCTCTCCACCAATTGCTCTGAAAATATGGCCACAGGGCCCGGAGTTTCAGAGGATCCTGGGAACTGAAGAAACATGTCCCTCCTGAGGTTCCTCTTCAAACCAGAACTAGCAGCTCTGAGGCTGAGGCCACACAATCAATGTAAAGGAGCTCTCCAGGGGCTTATGATACAACCTGGAGTCTGAGAACAATTGATAACCTAGAAAGACCATTTTCTCCCCAAGAGGGAAGACATGGTTTTGTTGCATGTGAGCAAGAATAAAAACATCAAGCAGGGCGAGGTGGCTCATGCCTGTAATCCCAGCATTTTGGGAGGCCGAGGTGAGAGGACTGCCTGAGCTCAGGGGTTTGAGACCAGCCTGGGCAACTTGGCAAGACCTCGTCTCTACAATAAACAAATTAAAAAAAAAAACAACACATCATTTAGCAATTAAATAATTCAGGCTTCCCATCTGACATTGATAGACATAAATTAAAGCAAAAATAAAAACTGATTACATTATAGAAAGAATGTATTTTCAAGTTGGAGTCTTTAATAATAGGCAGCTTTTAAAAAATAAAATATTTCTTCTTTCCGTACCTAAATCTATTTTTATTTTGGAAAAATATACATCATTGAATACATTTATGGTATAGATCATGGTGTTTAGGGATATAGAGAAATAGTAAAAAGGTTACTATAGTGAAGCGAATTAACATATCCATCATCTGACATGGCTACCCACTTTTTTGCATATTTGTGGCAAGAGCCACTAACATCTATTCACTTAGCATGACTCCCAGATACAGGAGAGCTGTATTCCCTGAAGTTCTCATGTTGAACATGAGATCTCCTCTAGTTCATTCTATGTCTCTGCTACTTCACATCCTCAAAATACTCATTGCTTGACAATTCATAATGCCAATTTTTAAAAAATAGTTCCTGGTTTTGACAATTCATAATGTCAATTTTTAAAAAATAGTTCCCGGTTTTGCTGCATATGAATAAGAATAAAAACATAATTTAGCAATTAAACCACCCAGACTTCCCTTGTGACACTGATGGACATAAATCAAATCAGAAATAAAAACGAATATATCAATATGTCTTTTAAAAATATGTCTTCAGGAGGTATCTGAAGTAGTCAAAAAAATCATAGAAACAGAAAGGACAAAGGTGGGTGCCAATAGCTAGATGGAAGAAGGGAGAGTTACTGTTTACGGGTATAGAATTTCAGTTTGCAGGTTGAAAACATTCTAGAAGTCTGTTGCACAACAATATGAATACATGTAATGCTACTGAAAAGTACACTCAAAACTGCTTACATTGGTAAATTTAATGCTCTAGATCTGTAACCACAATTAAAAATAAAACAATTTTTAAAAATCTCTATTTGTCTCATACAGTGAAACTGAATCTCCATAGCACTTCCTATCTGTAATTAGGTATTTATGTAGTTTCCCTCTGTGGCATTTGTTGTCTAAATCAAGATCCTGAAACACATGCTTTGCAAGATAAACTGTAAAGCCAGTAATACAAATATAAGGCTTACCAGTCAATGATTACTGTCAAAAACAAACATTATTATAATATCAGTGTACTCCATCCAGGAACTACAATATTGAGGGAAAACATATTTAATTATTTTGGACATAACATACACTTATTTTCAAAACAAGGAGCATGATTAAAAAGTGAAGAGTCCAGCATCAAGGAGCTAAACTCTAATTTTATGTTAGAAAAGCAAACATAAAAGTCCTTAATTTGAATAAAAGAAAAAATTTCCCGCCATTTATTCCAAAAGCTTCTACTGAGTTCCAGGTACCTAACTGCTAATTGCTGGGAAAACAAAGACGAAAGAGATATGAGTCCCGCCCTTAGGAAACTCATGGTACATAAAAAAATATATTTACAAAAATAAAATTATGCTCAGTGCAATTATTTCTCTCTTTTTAAAAAAAGTTAAAGGCAGTCACTAAATTGAATGTAGAAAAACAGTTTAACCATAGTCTTTGTCTATAGTGGAGGTAAAACTCATTTTTTAGACTCTAGAAATCTCTAAACATTTCAAGTTCAAGCTCAGATCAGGATTTGAGGAATTGGGTTATATTAAAGACACCTTGGTTTAGTCTGATCAGACAAGATTTTTGAGAAGCAAAAGCACTTATTATAAGCTTTTAATGCCTCCAATATAATCTCACACTTCTGTACCAGCATTCATCATTTCTATTTGTATAGTGCCTGGCAGTTTGTAAAGCACTTGCCTTGATGTTAGTTCGATTGATCTCTACAATTGTTAATTAGGTTGGCAGATATTATCTTCATCATTTTATAGACGTGATGCTGAGACAGAAGATTATGTGACTAGGTAATGGTCACAAAACCAGCACTAAAAATCAGGCTTTCTTTAAAAAAAAAAAAAACAGCACTAAAAACCAGTCTTTCTTTCACCCACGGTAAAATTATAAGGCAAACTTTGCAAAGTATCATAATTAAACTGATAATTATCCAAAAAAACTAATGTACTTAGGGGTTGACTGAGAGCTGCAGGAGATGTAATGGGGAGAGAATATTGACAGAAAATGTCCCCTCCTTTGCTTCTCTTCCTTCCAGTCACAGAATCAAGTAATGACTCTACTTTTAGCTTACAAATATTTTGGAAATATTGATTATAATCTCTACTGCCTTTAAATGTGTTGATTTTTTTGATATCTGTACAAGGCAGATTAAATGATCACAACATAGAAATTCTTCTTTGTAAGTCACCTAAGAGGCTAGCTGGAAAGAAACAAGACGTATCTGCCAAGAAACCCCAGAGTAGACAGTTGGCTGTTACTTTACAGTGAAATTCCTATCCAAGGAGTGAGGTTTTCACCAGGCATCTGTCCCCTCACATTCGAAGTACACTCAATGGAAGGGATAAAAGCTGGCAGCCACACCATGGTGACTCCATGAACAATCTCCATCCCGGAATCCCATGAGCTGCCCATACCCATCCTATATTGCTCCTCTTCAGAGCTGTCTCGACACCCAGCCATATCTGTGATCAGGACTGCACTTCTTCTATCCACTCGAGACTCATTATCCGAATTCAAGGTCTAGAAGTAAGAACATGCTGGTGAAAAGACTAGAGTCATTTCTTTTATTTTTTATTATAAAGATGTGGGGTACAATTCAGGATTAGGTATACAAATGTTGATTATGCAGGTACCCTTGCTGATGAGGTATGCCCCTCCCTCCCCTAGCAATTTCCTTCAACTGCCAATCCCACCCCCACCCCTGATGGTTTCTCACTACTGCCAATCGCTTTCTTATAGTATTATAATTGTTCAAGTTCTGCTTATGAGTGAGAACATATGGTACTCTGTTCTTTGTTTCTGTGATAGATCACTGAGTATGACTGACTCTAAATCCATCCAAGTTGCTGCAAAGTCCATATGTTTGTCCTTCTTTATGGTTGCATAATATTCTATTATGTATATGTACCACTTTTTTTATCCAGTTGGAACTGGCAACCAATTCCTATTCAGAACCTTAAATGTCCATACCTTAAGAAATAAGATAGACAAGTGGGGCCTCATCAAACTAATGAGCTTCTGCAAAGCAAAAGCAACCATCAAGAGAGCAGGAAGACAGCCCACAGAGTGGGGAAAAATACTTGCCAACTGTATATCTGACAAAGACTAACATGTAGGATCTACAAGGAACCCAAAGGCATTTCTTAAGTCATGTGCTCCTGACTAAACTCATTGTAAAAAGGTCTCCTACATCAAAGTCAGAAAGGATCCTAGTTCATTTATTTGATTTTTCCAAAACCCCAAAAAGACAAAGATTAAACCCAAAACTCAGTGTGTTGGCAAGGAGACCCTCCAGGACTTACTTTCCCATCTTCCCTAAGTTTGGGGCTCCATGACTTTCATTGACTTTTGCTTGACTAAAGGTAAATGGTTTCCCTATGGATCACTATAAATAAAATACGTTAAAAATTCCTTAACTCATATAGGCTGAACTGCATCTCTCCAAAATTCATATGTTGAAGCCCTAACCCCCAACATCTCAGAATGTGACCATATTTGGACATAGGGTTTTTGAAGAAGTGATTAAGTTAAAATGAGAATGTTAGAATGGGCTCTGATTCAACCTGACTGGTGTTCACATAATAAAAGGAAATTTGGATACACAGAGAAACACCTAGGATGTATACAAAGGGGAAAAGCCATGTGAGAACACAGTTAGAAGGCAGCCATGTTCAAGCCAAGGAGAGAGGTCTCAGATGACACCAAACCTGTCTATATCTTGATCTCCAAGACTATGAGAAAATACATTTCTGTCCTTTAAGCCACTCAGCTTGTGGAACTTTATTCTGGCAACGTAAAAACCTAATATTACTAATTGAATCCTATGGTCCCACGTACATCATGAAGTCTGAAGTCTGTTGACCTCTGTCTTTACTATCTAGTCAAACACAGTATTCTAAAGAACGAAGCTCCCATCTCCTCATTTCTATGCCTCATAAAATTGTGTAATGTCTAAAACAAAAGGATCTTTCTGTAAATGTTGCACATGTGCACATACTAGGATCAATGACAGAAAAAAACAATTCACGTACCCAATTAAGATCTTAAATGAACCATTTTTAGAAAAATAACCATTAAGAACTTTAAAACAGTCTTCGCCCAATAAGATGAAAAGAGTTTCAATGAATCCCAGCATCTGTTTGCAACATGTCAGGGTTGGAAGACAGGTTAGTCTATAATCAGAAGAGGCTTTCAGCTTGGAAGCAGGACCTGTAATATTCCTCAATATTTTGCCTAAGTGCTTAAATTCAGTAGGCTTGAATACACAATCAAAATTTATGAATATGTGATCTTGTGATTAAATCTCTCCAGTGTCTAACCATAAATCCTTACTAATTCTTTATGCAACATTATTTTTTAGTCTTTTATACAGTGTTAAGTAAGGTCCTATTTTGTGATATTACCATGTGAAAGCACTCTAAAAGCATAGGAGATTATTATATCAAAATTAAAATTAGTTGTATTACTAATATGCATTTCCATTCAATCCTCAGATTTATTCAGAAAATTTCAAAAACAGTGAATATATATTTTGCACTGTATTTGTTAAAGAGATATTTCATAACATTAAACCATATTTATAGTATAAAATCATTGACCTCTTCTAAAAATAGCCCTGTAAACTAAGTTGAAATATCTGAAGCCAAGTTCTGTTTGTTTTTCTAAGTATATAATTTTGTTTATTATAAGTTTTTTTTAATTTTAAAAATGTGGGGTACAATTCAGGGTTAGGTATACAAATGTTCAATATGCAGGTACCCTTGTTGATGAGGTGTATCCCTTCCCCGACAGATTTCCACTACTGCTAATACCAGCCCCTCACCGGTAGCCAAGTACTGTTTGTAAAATATATATATATATATATATATATATATATATATATATATATTTT
>NW_007253789.1:457384-520051 GCF_000164805.1 Carlito syrichta
ATTCACTCACCTCAGCCTCCCAAAGGCGCGGGATCACAGGCTGAGCCACCGAGCCCGGCTGTAATATATTTTTTTAAATGAACATAGTTTCCTTTTGGAGTCCTGTATTTAATATTTTGTTTCAGAATTCTTACAAAATGCCTAGCAATCAATATGTATACACCTGAATAAATGAATGGATATAGTATTACAGTAAATATTTTAGAATGAAATGTGCGTGTGGCAAATAAGATTATTTGCCCCTTTGAAATTCATTCATAGCCGTGCTCGGTGGCTCAGCCTGTAATCCAGCGTTTTGGGAGGCCGAGGTGAGTGGATTGCCTGAGCCTGCGGGTTCGAGACCCGCCTGGGCAACTTGGGGAGACCTCATCTCTACAATAAATAAAAAATTAGCGGGGCGTGGTAGCGTGCGCCTGTAGTTCCAGCTACTTGGAAGGCTGAGGTGGAAGGATCGCCAGAGCCCAGCAGGTCGAGGCTGCGGTGGCCGGGAGTGGCCACTGCACTCCAGTCTGGGTGACAGAGTGAGACTCCAACTCAAAAAAAAAAAGAAAGAAAGAAAGAAAGAAATTCATAATAGCATAAAATTCAACATTGATGATAAAAGTATTATTTTTGTATTGATACTAAACAGTCACTTAAGGGATCAAGAAATCACTCGTATCACTTCTAGAATGAACCTAAATATAGTTTGTATTTAGTAGATAATGATTGATGAAATTAATGAATTACTATCTAGGTGAATACTTTCTACAACTCCCTTTCAAAATTTCAGATTTCTTATACAGAAGCTGTGTGAAGACAGATGAACCCATTCCCCATGAGTAATTAGGAAATCAATCTTTTGATCTTAAATGGAATATTATGTACAGAAATCCACAACACCAAAGTGTGTAAAATTTCTATGATAAACAGTAAAGTTTTGACATGTAAAAAACATTTTCAACTTTCAGACAAACAAGTTCTATCAACTAGTAGCAAAGTGAGTCTATTGTTATATTTGAAATGTTGCCAATAATGTGTTCAATTTTTTAAATGCCTCTCTTGAAGCGCAATTCTGTTTACCTATATATAATTCAGAATATATATATGTAAAAATTATTTGGAAAATGTAATCCTAGATTTAGATTTCAGAAAAAACTGAAAGGTTTTTCCTAGCTCTCCAGAGACAATTTGCCTTTCTAGGTTACAGTTTATTCACATTTTCCTTTACAGGTTACATTTCAGATCATAGCCTTTGTTGAGAGGGATATAGAATTTTGCTTTTTCTTTAAGCACTTCCTATTTTTTCTTTGCCCTAAATTTTTAATGAGAACAAAGCCTACCACCTTGCACTTGATGCATAATCAAGTAACAGCTTTTTCAATTCTAATACAAAGAAACATCATTCTGTTTCTGCAGCTGGTTAACACAAATGTTTGCGAACTGCTGATAGCTAATATGGAAATAAAGTTGGAAAAGTCAATGGGTAGGCGCAGGCATAGAGGATCTGGATTTTGTGGTCCACTGTCTGTTCAGAGATTCTCAGCTGTTGCCAGTGATAAAATAGATGAATATTTATAACCTCATTTACTGAATCATTCACATACATTATATCCAAATAAGACTAGAACAAATTGTTGGAGCTTCACTCTGATATCTTACATGAATTATGTAAGAATCTTCACAACCTGGATAGTTAGATTTCAACAACCCATGTTTTGTAAACTTATAAACATTATGACTCTACTCTAATCATACCATTCAAACGTTTTTTAAGATAAGCATATATGTGTGTGTGTATATACATAAATACACACACAGACACACACATGACAATGAATTGCCTCATTTTCAATTTCCTCTATAATCTCACTGCTCACAATCACTCAAATTTATTGGTTAGTAAATTAATTCTCAAATGAAGTGACTATGTTTGGAATTTCTTAAAGGCAAGTTTAGACATAAAATACATTCATAGGTCATGGTATAGTTTTAATTTTGTTTATTTATTTAGTAAATGTACTACCTAAAGACAACTTACACATTTTCAAAGCTAGGTTATTAGAGTTACTATTGAACTATAATTACTTTATCACTTAAACTAGTCACATTGCAGAATTTAAAAATAAGATGCCCTAAAGTGGTCTAGTCTATATAATCCCATTATCCCAATGTCATATAGAAAGTAAATATCAAGTATAAAAACATAGCTTATTTTTCCCTAACAACAGTACAATTTTTAACTATATCTTAATATTTAATAAATGACCATAATCTGATCAGCACAACACAAAACAAACTTGACTCCAGAATCTATAAAACTTAAGATGTAATGTCATAGGGTTTATTAGTTATTATTACTACTAGTAACTAAAGGCGTTAATTACTGGTCTTCAGTGGTAGTAAGCAAGTCTTGGGTCTTTATCTGAGAAGCACTTTGATTACATTTTAACAGTCTATTAAAGGAAAAGTAGTTCTTTGACTACCAAGTATTACTATTGTCCATTTTACTCATCTCAATTTAAAATATCACTTCAAATACTTAAAAGTTTGGAATATTCCATTCATATTTCTTTCCACATGATACAATATTCTAGGAAAATTAACTTCTGTATCTACTAACTAAGATTACAGATTTGCTCAAGGAAAAAACTGAGTAAATATGTAAATCATTCATTTGATCTTCCTCAAGAACTCTAATCATGGCTGTATTACTTAAGTTGGTCCATTTCCTGTCACATGTTTTGCTTTCAGATCTCTGTATGATTGTCTGTATACTCTGAAGCTGATACATGCCATGCCCCCATTTTATCAACTGTCTTAGGAATTATCTAGATTGTAATTTTTATAGTCAAAAATTATTGAAGACTTTTGCTGTAAACGTTAGTTGCTTCAAAATGAAAATTACTATTCAGTCTCTTTTCCAGACAATACTGTCACTGATACGGGGGAAGGTAGGTGGCACAAGGAGACAATTTGATTATTTGATTATTGTACTGATTATTTGATTATTGAATCAATTCTTAGTCACTTTATTGAGTTAAAATGGAGTCAGACAGAAGATAAGGTAGAGAGATAAAAGGTCTCCAGGAGAGTAGAACTTTCTTTCCCAGGTGCTATCCTTTTCTGTGAGACACCTGTGTTAGAACAAACCAAGCCTCTCTCACCCCCTCAGGCACTTCTAACGGGGGGAAGAGGAACCCTGATCAGAAGTAGGAACCCTGCTTTAACACAAATTCATCCCTTGAATGAATTTGCTTTCTGCTCTGTCTCTTGCCCAGAGAAAACACCGTAAAAGCCTTCTGAGGATCCAGAGGAGTCATTGACAATGGGTGCAAGTCTATTAAATTCTGATGGGAACTGGCAGCAAGTCCTTCTGACCTAAGATCTTAATACAGAGTTACAATCAGCTTTATTCTCCATTGGTCACTTTAATCTCCTTTTATCTGTCTCCTGGATACTGTTTCTCCTTGGTGCTAAACTATGGAAGTGAAGGGGAGGAAGTGCTATTGTTGACAAGGAAACACCACAAAATTTATATATGACCCTGGAGGGAAAGTCCACTTGGAACTGACTTTTCTTTGAGGACGATCAACACACAAATACACTCAAAGGAAGGCTACCGTGAAAATGCTGTAAGAAATATAACATATATGGGGAGCCTGGTAAAGGCAAAAGAGAGTTCTAAATAAGGGACTCTGGAAAGGCTTCAGTGAGAACTATAAGTATAACTTGAAAGTATTTTGGATTTGGAAAGCAATTTACACAAAAGAGGAGAAAAAGTGTTCCAGGTATACAGAAATAAAACAATGTTTAATTCTTTGTTAAGTGAGGTAAAAAAGCACATTGCTTAATAATACACACTATCTGATCCCCAGGTATTATATAAATGTTATCTACCTATCCATATACCATATTTAATTGAGGCGAAGTGACATGAAATTGTAGGTGGAGTGAACATTTTTTTTTTTTTTTTTAACAGGGTCTCGCTCTGTTGCCTAGGCTGGAGTGCAGTGGCACAATAGATCAAAGCTCACTGCGGGCTCCAACTCCTGGGCTCAAGTGATCCTCCCACGTCAGCACACCACTACAATTTTTTTTAAAGAGACAAAGTTCTTACTGTGTTATCAAGGCTGATCTTGAACTCCTGGCCTCAAGTGATCTTCTAGCCTGGGCCTCCCAAAGCGCTGGGATTACAGGCAGGAGCCAACACACCTGGCCTAGGATGGGGACTTTTAACATTTATTCATACTTCTGGTGTCATATGCCACACATGCTTCCATATAGTGGGCTTGTGTTGATCTTCTACCAAGTTATTTAATTGAAATAAAGAAAAGAGGGAGGAAGGAAGACAGAAAGAATTACAATGAGAAACACTTGACAATAGAATTACACAAGTTCTAGTCTACTTCTGTATTTAGAAGTTACTCTAGGACTGCAAAATGCCAATGGGACATCTTTATGGCAATCAATATTCATTACATTGATAAACACAAAAGTAGAAATCAATACCCAAGTTTTCAACTGATAGAATGAGAGATAAATATCAGGTGGATATTCATTTCAAAAATTATAGGCTTTATATGTCTGTCTTAATACATCAAAATTTAATTTTATTGTCTTTTCACTGATAGAACCTTGGCTAAATCAATACTACATTAGATTGTTTCCAAACTTGTGACATGCCTCCAAATTTTTCATCAAGTACACAATCACTCAGAAAATAACATAACTAACAAAAAGCATTTTCTCTCTAGGTAAAATATGCCTTTCCGAACCTATCTTTAACCCATTCTTTCTTTGTTTTAGAGATAAAACATTAATTTATTCTATGGTGTATAAATTTAATGTGTTACCTTATTTGTTTCCACTAAGTTTTGAGTATGACAATGGTAACTAATGCTCCCCAAACTATAATACCGAGTGATCTATCACAGAAACAAAGAACTGAGTATCACATGTTCTCACTCATAGCAGACCTTGAACAATTATCGTATTACTATAAGAAAGGGATTGGCAGTAGTGGGAGACTGCCAGGGGAGTGGGGGCAGGATTGGTATGAGGACCATGGTAAGCAATAATGGCTTCTTTCTAGAGGCAGTGAAAGATGTTGCCATTTTTTTGAGCCAGTTATGGCATTTTGAAAAGATCGCTCTGGCTTCACTTAGTCAATCTCATCAAGTAACTTATCTTCATGTGCTTCCAAATTGGACTGACTTGGATACAGTAAATGGCACTGACACAAACATAGTCAAAATGCTTGGAGGAGGCATGCCACTACTCTCTTTCCTAAATTCAGTTACACTTGGTCTTTACATGGCCAGAAAGGCAGGATTTGCCCTCATCCACACTACACCTCCCTGCAGGCAGGAACCCCACTTGCTGGTTCATTGTTATATTCTCAGCACTGAAAGTCATATCTGATTCTGTAGCTTTTCTCACTGACTGAGGATCCTAATATTCAGATCCCAATATTCTAAATGGAGATTATTCAAGGCGTGTGTCTAATACCTCTACTTTGTAGATTGTATGAACTGGGCAGAGTTTTTGATACAAATCAACACACCTACCAACATATGGGCAGGACTAGTCTTGGCCAAATGGTATTGTGAAGTCTGCCTTCTACAAACTACATACCAACTGCTCAAGAGATTCTCAGTGTATGTTCAATATATAAGTGTATTTTTCAGGTAATCCTTTCATAATTCTTTTTCCCTATAGAGATGCCTATAACCCACTTTAAAATACCGTTTATGATACATAAAATGCTAAAAATGAGCCATAAGAAACTATGCAAATATAATCATTTATTTTTAGGTTGAAATGGATACAATCTAAATTAAGGGGCTAGTTACTAAGGTTACAATGAATGAGTGAATCAAATAAAACAGTATTTCAGTCAGGCTTAACAAGTACAAAAAACATGCTCAGCAACATATATCTCTATAGAGAGAGCTATAATGACACATTTTTCTCCAAGAGCTACATGTAGGCACATTCAAGTACATTTATTCTTTTAAAATTTTTTTTACTTATTGCATAGAAACCTGTTACAAACAAATACAAAAACTCTTGTCCCTATAAGCCAATGAAAATTTAGGTATACGATCCAATAGTCTGTTATTGTAGCCAAGACACATTGGCTTTGAACAAGAAAACAAGAAGATAATGTTTTAATGATATTTGACTTTTTTCCCCCAATTTCAAATATCATAGAAATCAATTCAGTCCTAAAACCTTGAAATTAGGCATTGAAAAAATGTAGAGAGATTGAGAATAATATCAAAGATTTCTGTAGCTCTTTATAATCCACGAGGTACTTTCATTTATACTGTAGATCATTTAGAAACTAAAGATCAAAGGTAAGGGCACAGGAACTGGAAGTTTCTAGCCTGCCTGGAAAAACAAAAGTTTAGCTGCAATTTCACATAAATCTTTCAATATATAAAGATATGTTTTAAAACAATCATCATGATAAAATGATAGAAAAGGAAAACTGATATGAATTTCTTTATGAAGAATTCAAGTCTATTAAAAAATCCCCATCCTATTGAAAACTATAAATGAGTGATCAAAAAAATAAAATAAAATAGTGAGATCAAGGTGGAAGAGATCAAGGTGGAAGCTGCTGTGCTTTTAATGACCTCATGTCTTTTTAGAAGAGCCTATGCTTTTCCAATCTTAAATTTCCATTTAAAAGTAATTCATATTCCTAAAAAAATTTATTCTTAAAATTGAAATGAAAGAGGTTAAAACAAACTTGAATTATCAGAACCCTAAGAAGCAAGTCTTCTCTACATTCCCAAGGATCTAACATGTAAAACTCTACATTTAAATACTACAGTATCACTATTAAAGAAGAGTAGAACAGCTGGCTTTCATTATTAGTAAACTATCATTACTCCAGCTTAATTCAGGTTTAACAAGTTAGTTTCTTTATATATCAGTAAGTAATAAACTAGAATAGGTGTCACGGTCTGTTTATAATCTGTTTCACATCCACAAAACATGAACCTCTCAGTTCATTTTATGCAGGAATTCCAAGTCATCACTTCTTTGAGCCTCTTGAGTAATACATGACAGAGTACATAATAATAAATCACATTTTACTACTTATAGAATGGCAAAAGCCACAAGGCTATATATAATTCTCTATTACTTCTACCTTCCATAAATGATATTTACCAGTAGAACCCTAACTCTGACATTTAATCTCCTTAAATTCTGATCAAGTTATTCACATTACCTGTATTTAATTGGATAACATTCATCCCTATTTCAACATTTAGGGAAAAAAATTAAAAACACCATCTCTATATTCTATATAACTTGAAAGTCCTAAAGCCCTCCATTTCCATCTTCAGAAGCAAACTACTTAAAACATAGGCTGTGCTAGACCAGGGCAAATAAATACTGACTCATGTTTATTGTAACAGCATTAATTCCCATTCTTCCTTTGTATAAATGAGGATACTGGGTGATAAGAACGCTAAACATCCTTCTAACTTTAAAGTGTGTTTCTTTAATTTTAATTATATGGCAGTATTTCCATCAGTTTTCTTAATTCCTATGATCAAATATTTGGTGACCTTTTTGCTTATTAGAGTCATGAGTTGCCAATGTTAACATAATGCATTATTTGTAAGATGTTTTTGGTATAATATTCACAAGCAACCAGAAATTATACACAAATTAAGAAGAAACTATTATGACACATATGTACAGTATTTGTTCTTATAATAAGTAAAATTAATCTCTAATGCATTAGTAAGGCTTGTGAAACAAGTAAAACAGAAATAATGCCTGCTTTTTTCTGCTTACTGGAAATCAGACAGTGTAAATATAAACAAATTAATTTTAATATTTCCAAAGTTTTCTTCATTTTTAGCCAGAGTATTGATTATACATTCTGACTGTTACATGTTTAACAATCAGCTTTCCATAAAATAAGGCCCTAGTTTTCAGTGTTTGCCAATCTCTATGATAGAAACACTCCTACCTTGGCTGATAACGGGCCACAAATATGAGGTTGAATTCTTGCAAAATTCTTAAAAATGTAACAATTGGCCCTAACCAATGGAAGCTGGCTCCAGCACATCACTGGAAATATTTATGTAGACATAAATTATCAATAGGAGAATCACAATTGCCTATAAAGAGAGTTGCCTCTGAAGAAGCCAATCCTTTTTTCTCTATTCAGAAATAGAAGTAGTTCTGTATTTCCCTCTATTACCAATTCATAAATAAAATTTTTAAAATGAAAATATCAAGGCAGTCATGTCTATTTGAAATAGACACATACACATATAAATGCAGGTTGGGTATCCCTTATCCAAAATGCTTAACATCAGAAGTATTTCAGATTTTGGAATATTTGCATATACTGAATGAGAAATCTTGAGGATGAAACCCAGGCCCAAACACATAATTCAGTTATGTTTCACATATATCTCACACACATAGCCTGAAGGTAAATTTATACACCATTTTTAATAATTTTATGCATGAAACAAAGTTTGTATATATAAACCTTCAGAAAGCAAAGGTGACAGGTGTAGAATTTTCCACTTGTGGTGTCATGTGGGCATTCAAAAAGTTTTAGATTCTGGAGCATTTTGGATTTCACATTTTCAGTTAGAGATGCTCAACTTGTATATACGCAAATATGTTGATGCACGCTAGATACACCAAAAGGAAATTTAAATATGGTCCATAACGGGTCAATTTCTTTCAGGCTATGGCAGTTCTTTCTAAAGGTCAGGATTTCACTTTACATCTCCTATCTTTCTAACCACATGTCTTCTTAAAATTTCCTCTGAAGTGCCTTACAGAGTAACACGAACAGTTTTGAAATGCATCAGCATTTAAGCATATAATTAACTATGGCCATATGTTTAGTGTCTAAAATAAAGCAGGCCAGATTTAAGAACCCATATAGCAGACCTCTAAGAAATTTCATAATCTGATCTTACCATCCTTCATGAAGTTCTTAAAAGAATGTGAGCTAGTGAATGAAGACTGGAATTCTTTAAATAGAGACTCACATATTCTGTTCCATACACTGTATCCTATACAGTCAGCCCTCTGTTTCTGTGGGTCCTGCAACCTGGATTCAACCAAGGGAGG
Source organism: Carlito syrichta (assembly GCF_000164805.1). Lineage (NCBI taxonomy): Eukaryota > Metazoa > Chordata > Mammalia > Primates > Tarsiidae > Carlito > Carlito syrichta. The sequence goes on from NW_007253789.1 coordinate 466,490, forward strand.
ATCAAAAAATATTTAAAAAATAAAATAAAATTTAAAATAATGAAGCAATAATAAAAGTACAAATTTAAAAGTACAGTGTAACAACTATATAGCATTTACACTGTATTTGTTATTATAAGTAATCTAGAAATGACTTAATGTATACAGGATAGCCTAGTGCAGTGGCTCACACTTGTAATGGCAGCACGTTGGGAAGCCCAGGTGGGAGTATAGCTTGAGGCCAGAAGTATGACACCAGCCTGGGAAACCTAGCAAGACCCCATCTCTACCAAACAAACAAACAAACAAAACAAAAATGTTAGCCAGGTGTGGTGGTGTGTGCCAATAGTCCAAGTTCCTTGGGAAGCTGAGGCAGGAAGACAACTTGAGCCCAGGTGTTTGTGGTTACAGTGAGCTTTGATCTCACCACTTCACTCCAGCCTGGGTGACAGAGCAAGACCCTGTTTTAATTAATAATAATAATAATAACAAATAAGGTACCTGGGAGGATGTGTGTGAGTTATATTCAAATATTGTATAATTTTATATATGGGACTTGAGCATCTGCAGACTTGGTAACCACAGTGGTTCCTGGAACCAGTCCCCAAAGATACTGAGATGGCTGACTGTACAGAGATATAAATCACTTAGTTTTCAGTGTACCATTAAACTCACATATTTAATGAGTCTATTTTTAGTTGACAAAACTTTTTTCTGCAGCAGTGCATAATTTCTAAACAGAGAAATTGCCTGAGGGAATCTCAAAAACTCCATCCATCCCTTCACTCCATCTGAAGTTGGAAAGCCCAGACTCTTGAATAACTACCAAATGCTCCAGTGACAGAAGAGCCATGAGCTGGCATCGGGCAGCAGTAGGCCAAAAGCTACAGACAAAGCATGCCTTTATCCATAGGGACCATGATGTGAGCAGCACTCTTGGAGGTAGTGCTGCATGGTGGCTCTGAGTGCTCTCATCTTCCTGCTGTGAGAGTAAGCAGGCATCACAAACTGAGGAAAACATGGCGGTGTCAATCAAAATGTTCAATGCCTATAACTATTCCTCAGCAATTCCACCTCCAAGAACTTTTTTGGGGAGATAAACTCTCACATTCATTAAAGTACACACGTGTAAAGACATCCACTAGAGTTTTTGTTTGTAATGGCAAAAATGAAACAATCTAGATGTCCAGGAATAGGCCACTGGCTAAATCATGTATAGTAAATTTGTATGGTGGAATGAAATGCAGATTTGGGGACAAAACAAAAGAAGGCCAGTTCTTATGCATTAAAATGGAATAAATTTCAAGATAAATTAGGTAGAAAAATATCTGCCTTAAAATTAACATATAAAACCATAGAGGAGTTGGGTTAATGGGTTAACATGTAAAATATAATTATTTGTGTAGACATAAACTACCATTAGGAGAATCACAATTGTATATAAAGATAGTTGCCTCTGAAGAGGCCAATCCTTTTTGCTATGTTCAGAAATAGAAGTATTTCTGTATTTCTCTCTGTTACCAATTCACAAACAAATTTTCAAAAATGAAAACATCAAGGAAGAATTTGTCATGATATTGTCAATTGTTAAAGTTTCAATGAACTTTAGGCCTTTCTCACATTCGATTCTTTTTACAAGAAGACTTAAGTGTAAACTGGCATGAAAGATTCCACATTTTCACCCATTTTAAAATTGCTCTCTCCCTCTTAATTTTTCTTCTGGAACCCTTTCTCCTTTCCTCTGCTGAGGAGATGTCTGAAGCCATTATCTCCAAAATAATTGTCACTACAACCTCTTGAAGTACAGACCTGAGAAAAGTAAACATTATTTTTGGCTTAAGGAAAGTTCTAGAAACCAAGAAAATTTTTCGTGCAGAGTGGGATGGGCCAGGAATTTGTCCAAAAGTGTGAAAAGCTGAGGGTTGAGGAACTATTTCCTGTACATCATCAATGTGTTACAGTCTTATAGTCAGAATTTATGTATTTTGACTCCAACATCAGCACTCTCATTAATGACTTCACATTAAAAAAATACATAATATATGCCGTGTGGGGTAGAGGAGGAAGAGAGAAAGAGAGAGAAGATACATGTGAATAATGCCAGAAAGACTAATGTTTCTTCATCTTTATTTATCTGGTTTTTCCTAGCAACATTTGCCTGTCCTCAAAATTTTTCACTAAACTCTCGGTTGACACCTCAAAAGTGAAGAGACAGTCAGTTAAATCCACCAGTTAAGAAGCTTATCTATTTGTTCAACCCTGGGCAAGATACATGCGAAACAAATGAAACTGCATAAACCTGTCCCTGGGGGAGCTTAAAATCTTCAAACAGCAACCGCGTTTCTCAGGGAACTTTGGAGTAGTGGATTTAATTTTCCTAGGAATAGGAATGCTCTTTTTTTGGTCTTTTCTATTTTTTTATTCAAGGAAATTACAAAATACATTTATCTAGAAGTGGCACTTATATACTGGATTTTTCTTATGACTTAGAATGTTCAAAAGCAATATTCATGCTGCATCTAAATGCAGCTGTTTTAAGTAAATACAGTATTACAGGAAAATGTTCTAGTACTAAAGGCTGAACTTGTCAAACCACAGAGAAGGCTCTTCTCAGTCTTAGGAATTAATCACTAAGAAGAATCATTCTTAGAAAATGGGAAGCCTGGGAAAACCATAGAAACAAGCACTTCTCTGAATTTGGAATAACTGATTTAACCATCCCAATGTTTCCTACAGTAAAGAACCATTCTGCAACCACTCTGACTTATCCCTCAGTCCTCCTGCTTCCTGACCTATGTCCTCAAACTCGCTTCTCACTAACTGTCCACACCTGAGAGAAGTGGTTTTTCAGAAGGAACAAAGCATGCTCTGTAATTAATACAGGCTTCAGAGGGAAAACCAAAGACATGGTAATGCCTCTTGGTCCATGAGGCTGTAGAGATTAGAGCCTCACTTTTCTTCTGGAAAAATTACCTGCTGTTAGTGTAGGAATTTGCTTTCCAAATCAGGGTCTTGGGAAAGATGTCTGACTCTAGCCATGGAAAAGATGATGTATGCCCACCCACCCTGACTATATAATTTATCATTAAACCAATATAAAATAATAAAAAATGAAGAAAATACAATCAAAATCCAATTTTTATCATGATGACTACTACATTGCTTGAAATATCATTTTTCCAGAATACTTTGTGATACCCTTGTTTGTTGGTATCCTAAACACATTCCATTCCTGGTCTGCCTGTTGTAATCCAATACTGACCTTCATAACTTCTACCAGTATAACCATAAAAACATACTCTTTTGAGTACTAAGGACTAAAAGACAGAATTTAGCCAACTGTACAATAAAATAAAACATAAATTTTGCCTTTGATTTCCCCCACCTAGGATGATGCTAGGGCAATGTGTCCAGCAATGTTATTTAAGTATAACAACATTCTAGGTGCTGATCAATAATATTATAAATTAAGGACATGGATAGTACTGTAATCTAAATAACAAAGACATTCATCTAAGAGGTGGTGATAACAAGTTGCAGGAGTGTCTGTTAACCAAAGATATTTGCTTTGAAGCTTGTCTACTCTTCAACTTCAGTTTCTACAGAATTTAGCATTGAGCTACTTTTCCAAATTCTAAGAATTTTAGGTATTCTTTATGGAACTCAGTTGACATGCTAACTGAGTGAATTCTATTTACAAAACTCAGCAAAGGGAATGCTATTAATGAAATTACTTTAAAATGGTGGCTGAATTATAAACTAAAAACATCAAATCCTTAGTTAATTCTCAAATTAGTAACATATTGGTATATATTGTGTCTCAACTAAAAGTTCCTTAGAAATTAGTATTTACTAAAATGAAGGCTCAATTATAGAAACAAATAATTGATGACTAAGTTGTACCACTTTTTATTTTTTAATGATTTCCTTAATAAAATAATATGGCAAAAATCACTGCACGTATTTGTGATTTTCTTTCTCATTCCTTATTTATCTCTGGTTTCATATTATAAAATCTTCCATTTCAATGACGTTTGTACAATGCTTAGAACTAAGTCATATAAAAGTAAGCAAATCTAGAACTTAAAAAAAAGCATTTCATTTTATTTTTCATCTTATTATCTTAGTTCTTTTGAGTTTATACAACATGAATGGACATATAGTCATCAGTGACATCAAGCAACTTCGTTAAAGTGATACCAGTCTCATAATGTTGACAACCAAGATACTGAACTTGATTACATTATTTCATAAAAATCATAAAACGGAGGAGCTATCAGCATATATATTGTATAATCCTTATGTATACTTTGCAATCCAACTATCTGAATCCAACTTCCAGTGCATTCAGGTTACAACCCTCACTTGCTAAGACCATAGTTGAGATGAGATGGCTGTCTTCTACCCTAGAAATAATTCAGTTCCCTAGAGTAATAAACTGACTCTTTGCCTGGAAAAAAGAACTCAAAGGAAAAATCAAGCAAGCAGATAAACAAAAAGTTAATAAAGAATAAAGAAAGATATAATCCCTTAAATAACTAAAGACTATAACTAATCAGAAATATTATCACACAAAATAAAGCACAAAAACATGCTATTTACCCTATATAAGGATCATATTAGTAAATTATACTCCTGAGAAAAAATGAGTGCCTATCAGTAGGTAGTATCTAGTGATACATATATCTTTAATTATTTTCCCCTTTAACTTTCTGCCTGTCTCCCTGTGCCTTTAAGAGAACTCATTTCCTTGAACTTGACCACCTCTATAAAAGTCCAGGACTTAATTTCTCATTTCTGGACATTGACCAGCTCTGACACAAAGAAGCATCGCTTAATTGGATCACTTCTGAATGGAACTTAACAGAATATCAGGTATGGGTTAACTCTTAAGTAGTTTACAAACACAAATTATGAACAGAGACATCCAATGAGAAATCACAAATGAAATAAATTTAGAAATGGAGTCTGTTATTAAAGCATTATCCAAGGTGTACAATAACTCTACCACTAAAATGCATCTCTCCCTCAAATATCTCTGCTCATTTGCATTAGCCAGATACATACCATTATTTATCAACTTCAGGAGTTATCATGGAGGTAATTTTTAATAAGGTATACACTACAGATTTTGTCCACTCCTCGGTCCCAATACTGGGGGCTTAGCTGCATATCACAGAAACCAATGTGGCTAATTTAAGCAGAAAAGGATTTACTGACAGAAACTTGAGAAAGAAGAACTAGGATGAGAAGACAAGTAGGAACAAGTGAAGAATTAGCCAAGACCATGGTGAATACCAGACCACAAAGACCATCCATGAAAGATCACTGTTGTAGTCAGTGAGCCTTCATAACACAGAGAGTTCCAGTCCACCACCCTCAACACTGGTACTGAGGACAAGGCTGGAAATTCCATAAGTATCATCTCACCACTGCTATCTCCAGAATGAAGTCTTTACTGCTCCTGCCTCTTTGTGTGACAAGTAACCAATGGACCGCGATGGGCATATTCCATTGGTCTATTGTAGGTCAGTTACCAACATCCTGCATGCAAAGGAGACCAAGAAATCAAGCATCTGGCATTTTCATTTCCTATAATTATAGGCAAGTACTGCCTCCCGCCAAGATTCAAAAGGATAAGAATTTCTCAAACCTAAAAGGAGGGTTCAGATGCAAACAGCCAGAATATCGATAATGTAATACACAAAGTTTTACAATGATGACTTTTAAAAGTCTATACAAGTAACAAGTTATCATTTGTTCTTACTAGAAGATTCCAGAAATGTCTCAGAATTGGAATCATTTTATACTACTTCTTACGTCTCTATCAACTAAGAGTTAAATATTTGGGGAGAATTGCATGAAAAAGTATGTAGCTCAATAATTTGAGAAAATTGTCTTCATTCCAGAAAAAGTTAATTTTCTCATCTGAAAATGAAAATCACATATAATTCACCCAGATAGCAGTTTAGTGTATGGGCTTTGGAATCTAACTGGCTCATCTGCTTTCCCACCTGTATCCTTGGACAAGTTAGTTGTACCTTCTCTGCCTGTTTTCTTACCTGAAAAATGTGATTATCCCTATGATGAAAAGATGTTATATGGATTATGCAAGATGCGACTAATAAAGAGTTTAAAACAATATATGGAACATACAGAGAGTTCCATAAATATCTATTTTAGCATACATACTCAGTGTTGTATGAAGCCCATTTTTAACAATCCCACTTCAATTTTCATTGTTTACCTTGATTCTGTTTCATTTTATTAAGGCGTAAACTTCAACTACATGAAAGAGAAAGGAGAAGAGACATCTGCTTTATTCTTTAAAAAAGATATGTTCTCACTCATAAGCGGACCTTGAACAATTATAATACTATAAGAAAGGGATTGGCAGTAGTGGGAAACTGTCAGGGGACGGGGAGTGGGGCTGGCAGTTGAGGGAAGCTGCCAGGGGAGGGAGGGGCACACCTCATCAACAAGGGTGCCTGCATAATCAACATTTGTATACCTAACCCTGAATTGTACCCCACATCTTTATAAGAAAAAAAGAAAAAAAAGATCAGTAGAATGACTCATTCCACTTAGAGTAAAACTAATGGTTTTACAGTAGTGATTTTTTTTTTTTGCAAGCAAAGTCATAGGTAAAATGCAAGGAAGATCTCTCTCTCTAAAAGTTATGGTGGGAATAATAATATTCAGCTGGACCTGCTGTTAACTATAAATTTTACCCCCTATATTGCACTTTACATGGTATAGAAATATCTCAACAGCAGTCTCAATATGAAATACCCTTTATGACACTTTATACTTTGTACCTTCTTACAGTATAAGCGCCTTGAGGGACAGCATTTCATAAGCTCAACAAGAATATGTCAAAATGAAAAGTGATAATAGAATATGTAAGTGGATATTAGCATATGACCAATAGAATACAGAATATTTTCATAGCAGAGAATATACAGGAATTAGCAAACATCTACCTAGAGGTTGTTTTCAAGGCACCAAAAGAAAGCCCAGGCCAGTGTTACCCTGATACTTTATTACATGTATATCGAAGTCTTTATCTGTGCCAGGCACTAAGGGATATGCATGGATAAATCAGACATGGTCCTGCCTTTTAGGAGCTTATGGATTAAGAGAGATGAACAAATACACCAGAAATGTATATATATAATTTTTTTTTTTTTTTTTTTGAGTTAGAGTCTCACTCTGTCGCCCCAGGCTGGAGTGCAGTGGCATGCTCACAGCCACCACAGCCTCGACTTTCTGGGCTCTGGCGATTCTTCCACCTCAGCCTTCCAAGTAGCTGGAACTACAGGCGCGCGCTACCACGCCCAGCTAATTTTTGATTTATTATAGAGATGAGGACTCGCCAAGTTGCCCAGGCGGGTCTCGAACCCACGGGCTCAGGCAATTCACGCACCTCGGCCTCCCAAAGCGCGGGATTACAGGCTGAGCCACCAAGCCAGGCCTAAATTTATATTTTATATTTGTAGCAACATGTTAAAAAGTGACCGCTGCTCTGAAATATTTAAATAAAATATTTTGTGAAATAAGAGAAGAAAGGAATTATTCCTACTAAATGTACTCTTAGGGGGAAAAAAGTCTCTCTCATACATAGGAAAGCAATATTTAATCATAGTATCATCAGTCTCTGTCTCATTTTTTTCTAAATGAAATGGAAAAAAACTACCTTTAGAAATTAGAAAGTATAATTGTCTAAAATGAATACTAACAAATCAGACTTCATGTATTAGATTCTTTTTTTTTTTGAGTTGGAATCTCTCTGTTGCTCAGACTGGAGTGCAGTGGCCGCTCCCGGCCACCGCAGCCTCGACCTGCTGGGCTCCGGCAATCCTTCCGCCTCGGCCTTCCAAGTAGCTGGAACTACAGGCATGCGCTACCACGCCTGGCTAATTTTTGATTTGTTGTAGAGATGAAGTCTCACCAAGTTGCCCAGGCAGGTCTCAAACGCGGGGGATCAGGCAATCCACTCACCTCAGCCTCCCAAGGCGCCGGATTACAGGCTGAGCCACTGAACCCGGCGTGTATTAGATTCTAACAAAAATTTTCAGTTACTATTTATTGTGGTGAGTAGTGAACCTGTACCAAAAAACAAAAACAAACAAAAATTTCCCCAACCTCAAAAAGTATATGCTTATATTTTCCAGTCTGGGAAATAGGCCCACTGTCCAACAAACTGAGTCCTAAGACTTAAAATTTAATGTTTTTGATGTTATGTTATGCCTTTCATTCAGATATCAGGCATACCATTTAGAAAAGAAAGAGAACCTTCAATGTTAACAACTATTCTGCTAGGAAATAGTGTACCATAAAGATAAATATGTATGACATCTAAAGAAATACACAAATTCAGAGCTTGAATTTCATGTGGGGGGAAAAAAACTTTTAGCTTTGTTAAATGTTAACAAAGAAAAAATGTCAAATATTGTTTAATTAATTAATTTGTACAGATCAACTTTCAGAGAAATAAAATCTACGGTTTGACAGAAGAAAGAAGACCTCGTGTTAGATAGCTAGGGTGACTACAGTTGACAATAATCTAGTGTATATTTCAAAATAGCTAGAAGAGAATAATTCAAATGATTCTAGCATGAAGAAAAGACAAATATCTAAGGCGATGGACATCCCAAGTATACTGATTAGAACTTTACAAGTTTTATGAATGTATTAAATTATCATATGTACCCCCAAACTATGTACATCTACTATGCATCCATAAATAAAAAAGTTCAAATAAATAAAAAGAGAAAAAGAAAAGTAAAAAGAACAACGACATCTGAGGTAACGATTATGTCTTTGAAATGACTTCCGGAATTCACTGATTTCATCAACTGTTGCATTCTGAAAAGACAGGTGTCTGCTTCTTCATACATGTGACTCATGTGCTTCCGTGGAAGCTGCCTACAGCCAGCACAGGGCTGGTGAGGCCCAGCCTCCTAGAAGAACAGCGAATTGGAAACATCCTGGCTTCCCACCAACTCCAAAAATAAGGTTCTCTTGTGCCATGATTTTAAATACCTTCATTTTTAAAATTAGATTTTGATTTTTTTTCTCAGAAACAGCTAAATCTCTGTTGAGCTACCAAAACATATTTTACAACTTAGATTAGTGTGGTCTGTCTTCCTGCTTTTTCTTTCTTTCTTTTTTTTTTTTTTTGCAGCTGCTACTTTTAAGAGAGAACATTTTGCTTTCCAAATGAGAATGGAGGCATTTATTTAAAGGAGAATTTTTCTGTTTGTTGTCATCTGGGCATCCTCTCTCTACACATATTTTATATATATATATATATATATATATATATATATATATAATTCCAGAACTTAAAACATCTTCATATGAAAACTGCAACAGCACAGGAGTTTAAATATTCACACTTCCAAACGTGATAGAAAACATAGAAACTAACTAAAAAGTAAGCCAAGAGAGATCACAGAGGGCACCAAAAAAAGTCAACTCGTTTTCACCTTTTTTTCCATCTGGAACCATTTATTGTACCACTTATGTAAGACAGTCACAACATGAATTGTTCTTTTCAGTTACCTATAGCCAAAATTACCCACATTGTTAGAATTATGTTTGATTATCAAAATATACATATTTTTATATGTACATACATACTTCAAGATGGGAACTATGATAACATTGAGTTTTTTAAATACCCAGGACAATCTTATGCTAATTTTTGCTAAAGAAATGTTTGTATCGGAAACGGTAGAATTACCACAATTTAAAACCACATGTTTAGCAGGGATAATCGTTACAAGTGTGATTATTCTCCTAATATTTCTCTAGAAATGCTATCAGAAATATGAGAACTAAATTCATTTTAGGTTAAATATCCCCCCTTGGTAGTTATAGACAATTTTCTAAGGGCAGACATGTTTTATTTACTTGAACAAAGATCAATGAATGCAGCTTTGCGAAACCAGAGTGCTCTACTTATTAAGGAGTTCACAGGGCATGATCTTCTACGTAACAGAGGAACCTCCATATTTATTCTATAATTAGGGCTTATTCACTCATGTGAAAGAACAATGTATTCTACATCAGAACCCTCAGTTCCTCCTACCCTCCCTCCTACCTAGTTGCCTTACTTGTAATCCTCTGGGCTCTCAGTTCCTTTACCATGCTCCATGTACCTCAAGAGCAGGGAAACTGGGTGTTGTTCTTTTAACCGAGTTATTAAAAATAAATTTTTACTGACCTGTACTGATATACCTAAGAGAGTCTAAGTAAGTAGCCATCTAAGATGGAGTTCATGAAATTGCCAGTGGTTCCCACGTACATTCTGGCAGTGCAATTTATTATTCAAAGCGTCCATCACAAATAGATCATTCCAAAGGCAGAACAGTTTGATTGCTTTATCCCTAGACCTGACTTTTTAAACTAACTTTCCTTTCTATCAACTTCTTTATCTCCCAGGAAATGTCACTGCCATTTAAAGTACTCTTTACATTTAACTTCTCTAATCTTTTCAGGTATTTGAAAATTGCTGTCAGTGATAGCTAAAATATGCCAGGTTTTGAAAAAACATTTTGATAGACATAATACCTATATATAGCAGGGCTTCATTGGGAGAAAGGTTATAGTGATTTAAAATAAAATGGAGGCAAAAAACATGCATGTTGCACACAATAAACTCTGGTGGCCTACACTTTCTCATGTTCATTCCCATTGGCTTAAGCTAATATTGCAGCTTATCAACTGCAATCTTTTAAGGAAAATATAAGGGTGTCCTTATATTACGCCATTTAATTTTGATCGTAATGAAAGTTGTCTGGAAGACCTGTTTGGAAAAAAAAGAGAAAGCAAACAAAATTTAAAATACGTCTCTTTACATTTCCAATCAAGGGTAGTTAATTACTTGCTGAATACCTACTATTACCTACTATACTCAAGCACTGTGCTCCAGGGATTATAAATATGTGTTAGAGTGCACTCAGCTATCTCAGAGGCAGATTTGGCAAACAGATACAAAGTGCCTCATTTTCAATGATGCTAGAAACTATAGGATTAGAACTTCATTAATAACCAAATAAAGAGACAAACACTACCCAAGACTAGCAAAGGAGAAAACAGGAACCTGGAGACCTAGGACAAATGAATTTGAAGGGGATTTTAAAGGGAATTTAAGGGGAATTTCAGTTGGGCTGGATTTTATTTGGATGAGAAAGGTAGAGAAGACAGATCAGCATTATCCTGGGTGCGTGCAAATGAAATGAGTCAGGAAGAAAAGCAAGTTTAATGAAAAATGTTTTATCAGATGAAAATTTCTAGAAGACAAGTGCTTGGAATTAAGTGTGAAAGGTAGCTTGAGTTCTTGAAAATCAAACCAGGATGTTTGAAATTTATTCTGAAGAGACTGGAGAGCAAAGCTAACTGTTGATGGTTAAAGGCATAAGCTTGGAAGATAGTGGTTCTCAAAGTGTGGTTCAGGTACCACCAGCAGCAGCATCCCCTAGGAACTTAAGACACACAATTCGGGCTCCATCTCAGATCTACAAAAACTCTCAGGGTAGGGCCTATCAGCCCATGTTTGAATAAGGCTTCTGGGTGATTCTGATGTACACTGAAGCTTGAGAATCACTGGTTTAAGCAAATCAAAATAATGAAAGAAATGTATCAGATAGATAACCCTACTAACAGTAAGTAAGCACAACAGAAACCTATAAAAATGGCATAAGAGAGGTTTCAGTGCCATTTCCAAGTACAATATCACAAAAAGAGAGAGGGAGAAAGCAAATGTTTTTGAAAGATTTGCTTTTTGACATTTACTAGCATTTCAAGATCACCTTTTCAAGTCCTGTTGATGCTTGTCTCTTAGAAGCTCATCATAAAAGGAAATTAAAATGACTAAGTCTGGAGTGGGGATTACAGCCTACTATGTTTTTGTTCCTCTTCCAGATAAGAAATAGGAAGATTTCTCATCACCACACATCAGTCAGAAGGGAACTGGAAAAAAGGAAAACTAACCTTTACTTCGAGACCTTCCTCTGTATAGATAAAGAAACTGGAGATCAAAGAAATTAGAAAACTTTAGCCAATTTGTAAGTAAGAAACAAGGAATTAAGTCCTTTTGCTTCCATATGACAATATCTGCCAGGAAGCCCAAAGCTTCATATATCAATAAAGAAATCATATTATTCCCAGGTAACTTGATATCTGGGAGTTTCTTTGGAAGTTTTCATATTACTTCTTGAAATGGGTATACAATTTTCCAAATACTTAATGATTCTATATTTTTTGCCCCTAAAAAGTCATTATTTCTTTACAGGCTTTCACCTCTAAGGGTATGAGAGTCTGTTACATTATCTCTTTAGGAGAAAAAAAAAAAAAATCTCGAAATCAGGCTGAAGGGTTGGAGGCCCAGCCAGAAAGAGAAAGAGGCAGCAAATCCATCCCTGCCCAAGGAGTCTTGTGTGAAAAAGAAAGGTGGAAGAAAGGTGACATTTTGCCAAGGCACCCAGTTTCTCCTCTCTGAACTTTGCCTCAATGTTAGAAAGACAAAGAGAAGCAGGATTTCTGGCTCAAATTCTGTTTGGGTCTCTGTAAAGAGAGGGCTGGTGGTCTACCTGATGAAGCTTAGGGTAAACTTTAAGGTGCAGAGTACTCAGAGGGAAGGCTACACCCTTCACCTGTTGGTACGGGTCTGACCCAGCAATCCCTAGAGCTCTCCTGGAGCTCTGAAAGCAACTGAGCTGCAAACCAGAGACATGCTATGCTCCCCCCATACCGGGTGATCAAGACTGGAGGTGGGCCAGGGGCCACATGAGTGACACACCAGCGACTCTGGAGGTCTCTAGGGCCAGAAAGGCCAATGTGAGGGTGAATACTGAAGGAAAGGGGACTAGCTACCTGGTCCTTCTGAAGAGTAAGACAAAGTCAGATCACAAAGGACACCAACCCCAGAAAAGCAGGCCAGAAGCATCCTGGAGATGGGGAGCCCAAGGACCTTGTCTTCTCCTTTCATGGAAAGAGTCATTCCCAACCCCCATCTAAGAGACTTATTTTCTCATCTATTGTTTGCTAATTGGCAAACATGTATATAGGCTTTATTATACCTCTGTTTAAGAGCTTTATATGTGTTAATTCTTATCATATAATCACAATGATGAGAGGTAAGAAGTGCTATCAACTCTGTTTACAGATTTTTAAAAATGAGGTACAGACAGGTTCAGAAAAGGCTAAGTAGAGGAGTTAGGAGTCCAAGGAGAGTCTCTGCTTAACCCTACAGCGAGTATCCCACACGATTAACTGTTGCCAAGAAAGGCTAAACTGATCAGCCTACATTTTCAACTAGATCAGACGAAATGTTTTTTTTTTCTTGGTACCCATCAAGTGGGAGCTCCTAAGGAAAGCCAGATGGTTGCATGTGTGAGAAAGAGAAGGAAGAAAATAAGAAGAGGAGGGAGAGGGCATTCCATGTCTTTTTACATCAGAGTAGCAACGTGAGAGTGTATTTCCAACTTTGGGGACAAAAATGGTGACAGTTCACAGCTTCCTAAAAGTCTTTTCAAAAGCTTGTCAAATGAGCGATTTCCTGGAGAGAGGAGTGATGACTCATGTGCATGACTGTTTTTCTCTTACCTCTGCTAGTTACTGATGGAAATTGGAAATAAGCAGCACTGCTTGGACCGGAGGAAATCAACAGACATGCTATATATATTGGGCAAGGGCTCTGCAGTGATGTTTAACTTTTACCCCTCCCCCCAAAGGCCACGGGACTGAAATACCAACCTTCTTCCACAGACCAAACCTTAGTCTGGAGGCCTCCAAGTTTACTGTACAGGAAAGCACAGAGCTGCCTATTTGGGAAACATTTCACAACCATGACCAACAGAGGACAAAACAGACACCCAAAACCACAGAAAGGGAAAACCCAAGGTAGACATGATATAATTCTAAGAGTTAAATGTGCTGTTTTCAGAAATACACTGCAATTTTTAGGATTAAAATGAATTGACTTAAAGCATAAAGGAGTTTTAAAGGCTTCAGGGGTTCCATTAATTTTTTTTCCCTGATGGGCTATTACCAAAAGGGGCCATTATTAATGGTGAAAATAGGTCCTCGGTTGGATCTTGGTTTCTGATAGGTGGCAATGTATAGAGCAGACAGCCCGATAACGTGGCAGGCTTATGGCACTGATCATACTTTGTATTTATCCGAGATGTGTTTCAGCTTTTCAAATCTAACATGCCAGTGAATGGATCCTAGGATATGGTGTTAGCACAATGCCTGCAGAAAAATGATTCTTCCAGGGAGGGGAAAGAAAGAACAGTGCTTTCAATGTTCAGTATCCTTTACATCTGCTGCTCAGCTGGAAACACTGTTAAAAGGCCATTAGAACCTTAAGGTAACAGACCTCGAATGCTATGAAAGCCATGGAGCAATTTGCTGTTTGTGTTAGGAGTATCAGCTCTAGCCACTTCCTTTTCATGGGCTGAAAACAGCTTCTGTCATGAGCCGTGAAAATCAATTCCACAGTCACCGGGCTGAAATGCAGTGGAAGGTGGTGCCTCTACAGGCTGGCGCTGTGCTGCAGGGCCTCCTTCTGGGCATCCATGGCACCTTCCAGAAGGTCCAGACAACGACTCACCAGCAGTGCCGGGGAGCTGATCAGCAGCTCAGAACTTCCAGGAACCTTCGGGCTTATCTCTGAGGATGCTGATGCTCGCTAATGCTTAATTAGGTTAAAATCGAAATTGTCACCCTGAATGAAGACAGCTCCAGGAAATGTCGAACTGGAAAAAGCTGTTTTAGCTTATTTGTATTGCATCTTTCCATTTTTCCTGATTATAGTAATTGCAAGAGAGGCTCTGGTTTTTTTGTTTGTTTGTTTTGGGGTTTGTTTTTTCAAATAATACTGGTTCAAGACCTTTTAAAATACAGAACATTTTTAATTTTTTCAAATATAAGATCACACTTATGAAAATAAATGTTTTAGAGGACTAATAGCAGTTTTCTCAAGAGTTGTACTTTTTAAACTAGTGGTTAGAGAGGTTAAATTCATTTAAAAATATGTTACAGGTTTTTCAGTTGTAGGAAATTTTGATTCCAGTTATAAAATGCAACCTTGGTTACCACATAGAATTAAGAACATTCTAACCTATATTTCTATATATAGTTAGCCGTTTGTTAAACTGAAAACTTTTGCATACTCTGCTTAAGGAAGATTTCAGTAAGAATAAATTGCCACTCTTAAATCATAGCAACCAGCTTATGTTTACACATATAACTTCATATAATACTAAATTGTCTTAATATCAATACCCCAGGCTGAGTAACTGATTTAAAGTTAGTTCGTTAAATTTTTTGTTCACAACAAAATGAAAAAAGAATTGTTTTATGTTTTTAGCTGTGATTATCTGATGCACCTAGCTTCTTGTTTCACCTGGAATTTAAATGTGGCTACTCTATACAAATACTCTTAACTAAAACAGAAAAACATGGGTTTGTACAATTTTTGTCTACTATAAAAAATACACAATAAAGACCTCTAAGTGATTTTAAGGAGTTTCCAAGTTATTTTTTTTCTAAGAGGGGAAGGTGGTAATTGAAAAGAGATTAGTCATAATAGGTTTGTTGCTGATGACATGATATGATTTGCCATTTGCAAGGTATTTTATATTCAATTGAAACTGAACTTTTATGAGAGCCATGTGGTGATGTACATGAGACGAATATATTCTTTATTGCAGCCACAAAAAAGATTGGCCTAAGCTTTTAATATAATACTTGACCTAGTGTCTAATACCCCCAAGTCTATGAAAGAATATTGAATAAGATACCATGTAATCAAATAAGTAATAAAAGCATAATAAAAGCCCTGCACACATTAGCACTTGATAATGTAAAAGTAACAGTAAACTAAGTTACCTAAGTTCAAGGCCAATGTATAGCTGGAGAAGAAGCTGTAATAGATCACCACATACTAGAGACCTGCACTTCCAGATTGTTAACACTTTAGAACTACAAATTCCAATTTCTAAATAGAACTCCTAAACACTTAAGAAACACTTGTCAGGCAAACAGAAAACAAAGGTCAAAGATGAAATCTTGATTTGTTCACTTGTGACTTTTACTACCGTTTATAGGATTATCTAAGAATGATCTCAAAAACTCTGGCTCCTAAAATCAGTGCATTGGTAGGAGAGACTCCTTAAAATGATAGGAATCTAATGGATAGAAGGGTACTACAAAAACACTAGAATGTTTTTTGTTGCAAGTTAGTTTCCAGTTAGTTGTTTCTTTTATCATGAATTGCTACACTGTACTTAAAGGAAAATGTTGTAAGCATTTTGCTGTAAAAGGGGAAAATAAATTAGATCTTTTTTTACAAAAAGATCTCAAAGTGCTTTCCAAAGAAAATAGGTACCTTAACCTATTTTTAATGCAACCTTAAAAGAAAATACCTCTAGTTCCTTGAAATTCAGGAGCACCTGCCCCTGCTAATCTCAGCTGTCCTGGGGGCACAAAGAGAGAAAGCCAATTTCTCAGGAAACCTAAGAACCGTAGTAAGGTGCAAACATGCAGCTAGTAAAGACTGTACAACACAGGTATGCATGCCCAGAATTTATTATGCTATGTCTTTAATTAAATGTGTACAAAATGAAGAGTGGTTAGCTCTCAATGCGGTCTCCTTGCAAAAGATTCTAAAGGCCAGGAAAAAAAAAAAATGGCTAGATCTGCACCGAGACGTGAGTATGGGAAAAACAGCTCAAAGACAAGGTGGTGGGATGGAATTACTCTTGACTAGAAATCTCCTAAAAAGGATAATAGTAGCAAGAGTTATCGATACTCTCAGAAAGCATGCTGTAACAGCAAAGAAAAATAGTAATCCTATAATGAAAGAAACTTGAAACGCCGTTGCCTATAATCCGTTTAAAGCGACATGGACGTCCTCTTCTACTTAAGGAGAGCCACTGGCAGTAGAATTGGTCCTCCCCCCCCCCTCTTTATTTTATTCTTGAGATGTGGGGTACAGGACAGGATTAGATACATGAGTAGCCTACGTGCATGTGAAGCTTGGGCCTCCAGCGGGTCTTCACTACCCCTGGTTTAGGATCAGGTAACCCTAGTGATGTTATGTGCACGCCTCCCTCCCTCCCTCCCCTGGCAGTGTCCCACAACTGCCGATCCCTCTCTTGCAGCATTGTGATAAATGTTCAGGACCCACTTATGAGTGAGAACATGTGGTATTCAGTTCTTTATTTCTGGGATAGTTCACTATGTGTGATGGACTCTAAATCTATCCAGTTTGCTGTGAAGTCCATAATTTTGTCCTTCTTTATGACTGTATAATATTCCATCATGTATACGCACCATGTTTTCTTTATCCAGTCCACTTTTGATGGGCTGCAGGGTTGGTTCCATGTTTTTGCTATTTGATTAGTGTGGCAATAAACATGTGTGTGCGAGTATCTTTTTTGTAGGACATTTTAAGTTCCTCTGGGTATATTCCCAAAAGGGGGAGGATTGCTGGGTCATATGGATGGTCAATTTCTAGTTGGCTTTTTTTTTTAAATGTCATACTGTTTTCCACAGAGTTAGACTAATTTGCTCTCTCACCAACAGTGTAGATGCATTCCCTTTTGTCTACACCCAGGCAGAGGCAGTAAGTTTTGCCTTGGTCCAGTCCTACTCTTTTTCTTGGTACTCTAACAGCCTATGGAAACTTTTGAAAGAAATCTAAAGAGATCAACTAGTGCACATTTTCTGGGTAGAGATTCTTACCCAGGATCGAGGTGAAAAACAACACAAAAACCACTACCCAAGTTCTGACTGTCCACCCTGACAGAAACATGTATTTAAAACCACACTGAATGATACCCAGAATATGGTCCCCAGAAACTCAAAGTATGGGGCTGGGACCAACAGCACCAGGATCACCAGGGAACTCATTAGAAATGCAAATTACCTGGGGGCTGTGGATCAGTGGCTCAAGTCTGTAATCCCAGCACTTTGGAAGACCAGAGGAGAAGATTGCCTGAGCCCAGGGGTTCAGGAACAGCCTGGGCAACTTGGTGAGACCCCATCTCTATCATAAATTAAAAAAATTAGCTGGACATGGTGGCATGTGCCTATAGTTTCAGCTACTTGGAAGACTGAAGGAATGCCTAAACCCAGAAGGTCAAAGCTGTGGTGGCCATGAACGTGCCACTGCACTACAGCCCGGGCAACAGAGTGAGACTCCAACTCCATAAAAGAAAAAAAGAAATTCAAACTATAGGACCCACTCCAGACCTGCTGAATCAGAAACTCTGGGAGGTGGGGCCCAGCCATGTGTAGTTAGCAAGCTGTCCAGTGTCTCAGAACCTGATAAGATCTATGTGGCATCACTGCCCTGGGTTGCTCAAGCCTGGAAGCACATCAGAATGACTTCAGGAAATTATGAAAGAAAGGAAAGAAGGGAAGAAAGAAAGAGGGAAAGAAGGAGGGAAGGGCAGTGGAAGGTAAGAAGAAAGAACCCTGCCTCTTTCCAAATCAGTTAAATCAGAGTATCTGAATCTGAATCCTAGAACTCAAGCACAGTTATTATTTTTTAATGCCCCACATTACACTGGCCCTGTCTTGCTCCAACTCTAAAGAGCTGATTGTTAAATTTTCAGAAATTTTGTGAACTGGTTGTTAAACCATTGGTAGCTTGTAATTGGTCATGGTGGGAATATTTATACAACAGAAATGGACCAAAATTATAAATCAGGGCTCCCCCACCACCTCGCTCCCATCCGGTTGTTAAGCATTTATCAGTTCACCACTGGCCAGGGCTGAAAAATATTGGACTAAAGCAACAACACCAAATACCTAAGTAATTCAGACAGTCTGGGTAGTTTCTCTCAATTTCTCCATCACAACTCAATTTCTTGGGATTTCCATGAAGATTAAGAAGATTAACCAAACAATTCCATGGCCACCAGCTTCCATCTGAGGCTCCAGTTCAAGGAATCTGACCCTTTCCCTTCCAGGCATGGGCATAGGAAGAAATTCTGGAATGAGAAGGGTAGATACATCTATTGGGGGACTCCTGAAGGTTGTCTGCCATGCCATGGAAAAGACGCGTGAGAATACATAGTCCCTTTCTGTGACTCTGGGCATTATCATGAGGCGTTGACTCCTGCTACTCTCTAGCCATCATCTTGTGTGCATTTGGAGATGACCTAGTCAGACAAGGATCAAAAAGCCTAAAGATGGAGAGAATCTGGCACCCCAATGACACTAGTGGTTGCTTTCTTACTTTCCACCACTGTCCTGTGCTGGGACTTCTTATGTGAAGTAATGGCTTTCCCTGGTTGTGTGAGCCAGCTGAGTCAAGATTTCCTGTAACCTGCTGCCAAAAGTCTGTTAAATGACACAGGCAAGAGTTTCAACAGCTCGTCCTCTTGAAACTCTCATATTGGAATTTCTAAGTAGCGGAGTCAAATTTTAAAGATTTTTCAGTTATTCTTTTTAACTTTATCTCGTCCTTTTCTGATGGCCGTATTCACCCCTTCTCTCTTCTCATTCTTTTCTGGGACCTCATCAATCTCCTGATTAACTGTCTCCAACTGAAGCATATCCTAGCTGTTTGCCTTCCCTTTCCCTGAGGCCTGGAATGATCTCCTCCTAATCCATCCTGTGATAGTATCCACCCAATCCAAAACAATACTTTCATCAGATCATCCCTCTGCCAAGAACCTGGGCTGAAGACTTGTTTCCCTGCCATATAAAGCCTAAGATTTTCAAGGCCCTCCAAAAATCCAATCCCACCCTATTTGTTAAATATTATTTTCCACAAGTTCTTAGATTTCTTCCTGCATTGTCTTCCACACACTCTATTTTGCTCTCATATTCAACTCTACCCTAACCACTGCCATCTTCAATCTTCACCCATGGCCCTTTGTGAAGTGCTACCCATCCTTCAAGGTTCCAATTAGATTTTGCCTCCCTTTTCAGCTTTGTTCCCTGATTGCTGTCATTATGATCAGTAATTATATTTGGTATTTAAGTCACTGACACAGTACTGTTTAAATCTTAGGAAACAATGGTACAATTTAATAAATTCTCCATTATGGTGACAATTTTAAGATTTTCTTCCCCCACCACAGCACAAAATACTATGACTTAAATTTCATAGTGGGCACTACTGATGACATGTATTTTGCTATTTCTACACTTTCTGGGAGTTAACAATTCATCTGACCTTATTTAGAAATCCCTTTCTCTCAATAGCACGGATATTCCTATAAGTGCTTTGCTGGTTTAATGATACTGAGTTCTGTCTCCAATAAAAAGCACACATAAACTATACTAAAGTATTTATAATGCCTTGGTAATTCAATTAATGTTTCTCAGATACTTCTCTTTTACTCTCAACTCTTCACTTTCTCTCCCTCTGTCTTTCTCTGTGTCTGTCTGGCTCGTTCTCTCTCTCTCTCTCTCTCTCTCTCTCTCTCTTTCTCTCTCTCTCACTCTCTCTCTGTCTCTCTCTCTGTCTTTTGCACACACACGTACCAGTCTTTATTCATTGTCAGTCACATAGCGGGTGCTAAACAAGTAATGTTGATTGATTAATGGTCTTTGAGTGACATCCATTTTACCTCCTAAATATATTCCTTGAATCCATTCCATTCCCATGGTGACCACTCTAATCCAAGCTAGCATCATCTCTCCTCTTTCTAAACCTGCTTTTGTCCCACCTCCCATCCATTCTCTACAGAGCAACCAAAGTAACATTTCAAAACTCTGTCCATTCCTGATGAAAACATTTCTTCCACAGTTTCTCAAGGTTCTCAGGGTAAAAGTCAAAGCCATGGTCGTGAGTTTGAGGGAAGTCAGGGCTGATCAAGGAAAAGGACACAACCTACAGGTGGCAGTAACACACAACAAGCTTTATTTGGAAGACAGTTTGCATGTGAAGGAAAGGCCCTCAATGCATGAAACTTCACAGAGGTAACAAAGCGGCTACCACCCAAAAGGGTAGAAGGTCAGGGGAAACTCCCAGGGGTAGGAAAATATGCATCTAGGTGATGTCGCTCATGAACATGGTGGAAAACCTCAGGATCAGAGAGCTTCAAATGCAGCAGCAGCTCCAGGGTGTGTCTTGTATGTGGCTACTGGACAGGGACAGTTTTGTCGGATGCACAGGCAGGTTCTAAATGTTAAAAATCTGCTTTTATGTGTGCTATATTTGAAACAACTGGATATGTGAACACTTGAGTTTAGCACTGGTGAGTTTTTGCACTAAAGGGTCAATAGTCCTACCACATAGAAGTGAACTTTTAGGACCAAGATGCAGGGGGGCTATTTTTGAATTATTTAGGTGAGTCATGAACTTGGCCCTATGCTCTGCTTCTCCAGCATCTCTTACACCCCTCTCCTCACTCACTGGTCATTTCCCATCCAGGGGCTGGAACTCTCTTCATGTTTTTAGGATGTTCTCACATATAGGAAATGGGGTGTCACCTTTCACTCTATCCTGCCTTACTGAAGGGTACTCATGCTTCAGACACCATTATTCTTCCTCAGGAAGCGTTCCAAGATTCTCTGATTAGATTAGATACTCCTATAAAATGTTTTCATGGTGCCAGTTGCCCTCAGTGCTGTGCAATTATCTCCATCTTAATTAATTGTGTATGGTGCCCTTAATTTCTGCTTCCCTGCTGGGGTTAAAATTCCCTAGGACTCAACACCCTACACTTGGCACAATGACTTACCCATAGTAGGTGTACAATAAATATTTATTGCATGAGTGGAAACAAAATGCCTACTAGAAAGGGAGATTAGGTTATTAAATAATAAATAACCCGAATAATGTGAAAATGTGAAATTAAATTTCTATTTTTCTTTGTTACTAACTGGCACATTGGTTTCAAAAATATTTTTCATCCAAGGTTATTAAAACTCTTAGGTATTTTCATCCAGGATTATTAGAATTTAAAAACCTTTACCCAAGACTCACTACTATGAAACTCTTTATTAACAAATATACTATCCCAGGGAGTCAATAACACTTTCAAATCATATCACATAAATCACTGAAAATTGAATTATACTGGAGAAATCTATGAAAATATTTAAAGTCAAATTATGTACCAGCTAAAGAATTTAACATAACAGAATTTGGTCTGTAAGGGGATATTAGCACCAAGTTTAAAAGAATATTAAATAGGTGTTTATCCTGGCAAGATAAACTCTAAATCACCTTACTGGCCTTGCCAGGAGTCTTTTGAGAGATGTGAACTAAAGGGGAAAAAAGCAGTCCTTACAATATTATTTTTTGGAGTTTGAATATGATATAAATTAAAACCAAGAAGTTAAAATCTTTTTAAATATAATAATTTTACTATAATTTTTTACCCTATACTCATTTCTATACAAATCTAGTGACTGAAGGTAGGCCATTTTAGTTTAAAACTTTTAAAAGAATTTTGTACTTTATAAGGATTCATAAATTTCATCCATAATTTTAAAAGAGAACTAGTCACTTTCTTATATAAATTGTGGTACAACCTTTAGATCATATTATTTTAAAGAACATAATACTGCACATTTTAAATCAATTTTGACAGTGGCCTACATTTCTACTCACAAGTTATTAAGATGCAATGCAGTTAAAAGATGTGCATTTTATGTAAAAAAAGAAAAGGATATCAGTCAACTCAAATGAACTCTTGTTCCCAATGATGACATACTATCCTCTAATTAAATCAGCTAAGATAACTTTTTTTAAAGGCATCACTCTAAAATTAATTCTCAAATCAAGAGTTTAACAAGTAGTACTTCTACTAGCCCAAATTTTAGGTTGCTTTGATAATCTGAAAATAATGTGACTCTTTTATAAATCTAGTGTCTTAGGCTGGGCACAGTGGCTCATACCTATAATCCCAGCACTTTGGGACACTGAGGTGAGAGGATTGCCTGAGCCCATGGGTGGAGACCAACCTGGGCAACTTGGTGAGACCTTGCCTTACAATAAATCAAAAAATTAGCCAGGTATGGTGTCACTTGCCTGTAGTTCCAGCTACTTGGAAGGCTGAGGCGGAAGGATCACCTGAACACATTTATCCCTGACACTGTTCTTCAGAAAGAATTTTAAAGAAATCATCTGAACGAGAGCAAAGAAATTAAAAATCACTGAAAGCAACTAGATAAATGAAAATTAAATAATTTATCCCAAACTAGGATTTTTAATATGACTATAGAGGAGTAAAACACTGTTTTTCCATTTATGTTCGTGTGATATCTACTTGCAAACTGGAAAAAAATTGTGTTAATGGCAAATGTATTAAATAAGTTGATTTACTGGGAACAAACAAGACAGATTTCCAAAGAAAGGAAAAAGGCCTGTAGAACAAAGTTTAGGTAAAAATGAAGCATTATAGATTTTGAAATTTGAAGTCAATAAAACCAATGTTCTTTAACTATAGATTTTCAGGTAAATACTTGATACATTGATGTCAAAGATGGGAAATAATTTACTACTTTATAATACCCAGCTGTAACCCAACTCTCAAGATACCTGAGACAGAAAAAAAGTGCAAAGTAAACAATGAAAACAGTTATTTCTAATTTTTTCCTACTCTGGGAAGATAAACTTTCCTCTTCTCTCTAGCCCCATGAATAACTTCTCGGAATATGCTTTTTTGGACTAATCTAATATTTCAGTAGGCCCAGTATGTTGAAAGAAACCAACAACTATACTTTAGTTTCTGTTTTATACAACTACATCTATGCAAAAAAAGAAAAAAGATCAGAAAAATGCATAAATAAATGGACAGCTTGGTGGTGGTAGCATGGCCAATTCCTGAGAAAATACCTACAGTCCAAATTCAAAGTGATTTTGTAGAAGTACAGATGTTGGAAGAAAACTGAAAAGTATTCAGCATGAACAACTGTGAGAACCACATGGATGATTAATAATGCAAGGCAATATACATAGCAGATAGGGAAAAGACAAATTTTTGCATGCATTCATTCAAAAAAACGCAGAATGCTTAATACCATAAAGCAGTGGGCCAGGAGTCAGAGTGCCTGGATTGGAATGTGAACCTCATACCTTACTAGTGAAGTCACTCTTGAGCAAGTTATGTGAAGTCTCTGTCACTCAGTCTTTTCAACTATAAAATGGGGATAATGTTTAATACCTACTAAGTTAAGAAGAATTCAGTGAGGTAATATTTTAAAGGAAATGTTTTCAGGTAGGCAATGGGCATGTAATAATTTCTATATACAAGATTTTTTTTTTTTTGAGTTGGAGTCTCACTCTGTCACCCAGACTGGAGTGCAGTGGCCGCTCCCAGTCACCGCAGCCTCAACCTGCTGGGCTCTGGTGATCCTTCCGCCTCAGCCTTTCAAGTAGTTAGAACTACAGGCGAGCGCTACCATGCCCAGCTAATCTTTTGATTTATTGTAGAGATGAGGTCTCGCCAAGTTGCCCAAGCGGGTCTCGAACCTGCGGGCTCAGGAAATCCACTCACCTCGGCCTCCCAAAGCGCAGGATTACAGGCTGAGCCACGGAGCCCGGTTTATTATTAAGTAGGGTGACATTAGCTATGTCGCGAAAATGTGATCATGTAGGCCAATATGTCACTGTTAACTACATAGTATTATAATTAATGATCCCAGCAAGGCTCAAGGCATAAAACAGTGGCAGAGTAAGCCTGAAACAACATTCTCTGACTTTCCCAGACTTTTAAGCAGGTGTTATTTTCACTTATGGAGTTCCTTTAGACAGTTAGAGCCACCGAGATGAGTAGGATTGGAAACTTAGGTAATATTACTGATATGTGAGAAAAGACTGGAATGTTTCACACTGACCTTTGATCAGAATAGCTGTTTTAACAAAGAACCTGGTGATCCACTGCTCAACATGTTCCCAGAAGATAGAACAAGAGAAAATAAGCAAGCATACTGTGCAAGCTTTTGGCTAGGTACCTGGAAACATTTCTATACCACAAGAATTGCTAAATATTAGAACGGATTGCAGACAGGGGCTCAAGAGTCTACCCCTCTGGAAGTTTTTCAAACAAGAATAAATAGAGTCTCTCTGATTTGCTTGTGATGCTTTAAAATCAGGGCTGAGTGAAGATTAATGGTGCAAACTGCCCCTTGAACGCCTCCACCTTCCCAAGCACTCTCTAAAAGTATAACTTTATATTTGACCTATCATAATCCCTCCTCTGTTGGGTTTGAAGAACTCTCCTCTATCCTAGAATAGAAAAGGGCAACACTATTTCACAACAGTGAGTTCTGAGTAAAATTTGAATAATGTCACGATGAAACATAATGTCCTCATTGCTTCTCAAGTTATTTTACTAAGCAAGCTACCTGCAGATGCCTTGCAATTTAAAAACAGTTCTCGTGAATCTAAAGTCTGAACAGCAGTTCTTTTAAATTCATGATTCCTGGCAGACTAATGACATATGACATTTCTCTAGTAAACCATTAGATGTCCAATCAAGGCAATGGATGAAGGGAGTTTAAAGAAAAGATAACTACCATAGAAACCCTTACCTCTACTAGATAATTAAATGTAAATAGTGTCAAGAACTAGGGAGGAGAGTCGGTTCATTTAATATCAGGATATATTTCCTAAGTGATTATTCCAACAGCAATAGGTAGCATTGAGAAAAGTTTACTTTAGAAAAAAAGTATATCCTTAAGAACACAATTATGTTTCAATTCATTATTTTCCTATCCAATGTGCCTCTGACCCTGTGGTGACCTGTATCTTGATTATGTCTGCCAGCATCAAAGGACACCAGGCTTAATGCAAAGTCAACAGTGTGCCCTTATTCCTGGAAAGTAGGTGAGTTAAACAAGAGTGCACACGTTTTAAAAATTCATAACTAATAAGCAAACACTGTAATTGTAAAAAGGTAGGGAGGAGACAAAAATAATTTAAAAGATAGAAAACCTCTGTGTAGTTAAAAATCCAGTGAAGGACTTCTATTAACCTCTGGGAATATTCTCAACAAAGTAAGTGGTGATTTCAGAAATGATTTTACCCTGAAAAATCTTCACTTTGATATGAAGGAGATTTGCATCCCGCTAAGGGTGAACTCTGGTTTCCTGAGAGCCCCATTATCCACTGCAGAACACTGAAGCAATTTAAAAATACTTAACTATTTTCTTCTTTGAGATATCTTATCTGAAATCATGCTGGGGAATATCTGTGTGTTTAAAAGATACAGTTTGAAAAAGCCCAGATTAAAGAAGAAAAAGTTCCTAGAAGAAGTGATCCATACTACAGACCTTTTAAAAGTTGAATTCTCTGAGATTTAAGAAGGGGGGAAAAGCGAAGCTGATCCTTATCAATTAATTAAAAAGAATGAAATAACAGTAGTCAAAGGAGAAGGAGAGTTAGGAAACTTAAGGAGCTGTGGGGGCAGTAGCTCTCCAGTCATTGATTAACAAATTAAGGAGTTCTGGAAAAGAGGGAAGAAGTGACAGGGATTTAAAAAAAAAAAAAAAAGCGGTCTTACAATTCACCACAGGTTCCGCCTTAGACTCACCAGAGGGAATGTCTGACTCTGAATTGAAAAAGGCTCTCTCTATATCATGCCCTGCGCCGTTTGCGTGATATTTGCGCCGTTGGGGGCGGGGGGCAATGCCCACATTTATGTATAAATGTGTTCATTTCAGTATTTCAGTGTAAGTAAAAACTCTCACTTCTAGAGTCTGGCGCTCAACCGTAATAAAATAGCAATTCCACAACGCAGGGAAACTGGGAGGTGTTCAGATATCTGCAAAACGCTTTTCATCCATCGACCAGTTCGTTGGCGGGGGAAGAAGAAACAGAAAGAGGCGGATGGAAAGTCTGCTTTTTGACTTGACGATCGGAGGTCACTGAGGACTTCGGCTGCCCGGTTTGAGCAGCCCGCGCCCTCGCAGCCTCCCCTGGCCTCCCCCGGCCTCTCCCAGTTCGGTCCTCTCGCAGCCCAAGGATTATCTCGCCCCGACACGTTTCATTCACAGAGCCCGGGAGAAGCTCAGATTCGGTTGGAGCTAAGAGCCGGAAAACATGCACCCAGCCCGCGGCGCAAGTTGGAAACCCATCGCTCCACACACGCTGGCGCGGAGAAAGAGGCTGGGAGCTCTCGGGCTCTCGGCGGAGTGTTAGTGGCCGAGCATGCGGGGAACACGGGGGTCCCCGCACCCGGAGCCGAATTCCCACCTGACCCACTCGCTTAAATTGGCTCGGCTTCCCAGAGCCGGGAGGCCGCGCTCTGGACTCGGCGCTGCGCCGGGTGGCGGGGTGTCCCCCGAACCACGAGTGACCAGCAGCAACTGGGGAGGCGCGGAGCAACCACCAAGGGAGAGCCCGCCCCAAATCTGAAACAGGCAGCGCGTGAACGCCCCAAAGCGGCCCCCGAGGTGCCGGTGTCCGAAGGCCGGGTCCCTGGCGAGGGTCCCCCCACCCAGTCGGGCCAGCCCGGATGCCGCGCGCTCTGCCTCCCCGAAGGACAGGGAGAGGAGAGAGAGACTGGCCGGGGAGCGCTCTGCGTCTCTCCACCGCCCCTGCCGGCGCGAGGGCGGGAGTGGCGAAGGCGCCACTCAGACTGTGGCGCTGGGCAAACTGTGGTCGCAGTTCCTCCAAGTTTGCCGGGATCGGAGCGCGGGATGAGCGCCCCGCTCGGCGATCTGTCCGCGCCCTGCGATCGCCCCCGAGTGTCCCGGGCTCCCCGGGCCCGCCCGGCCTGAGCCACCAACTTAGGGACAGCGAGGCGCGAGATCACTGGGAGCAGGGAAGGACCGAGGGAGCTCCCGCGTGCGCACACACACAATGAGGCAGACGAGACGCACACCTTCCCCCGCCGGGGAAGCCGCGGGAGCATCCGCCGCCCCGCGCGGAGTCTGGGCGTCCCGCGGAGCCCCGGCAGAAAGTGAGCACCGACTCAGCAACAGGGGGAAGGAAGGGGGCGCCGGGGGCCGGGGAGACGCGCGGGATCCGTGGGCTGCATCCCGCCCCGGCCGCGCGCCCGCGCTTACCTGCGATCTCCTGGTAGGGGATGTCCGCCAGGCTGAATCCCTTGGCACCGTACGCCTGGCGGACCTCGCCGCAGCTCCGAGCCTTCACGTCCGCCCCGGCCGGGAGGGACAGCAGCAGCCCCGAGAGGGGTAGAATCACAGCCCCGATCCAAGCAGGCATGGTGCAGCATGCAAATCCAGCTCGGTAAACTCCAGGGCCCGTGCGCTCTTCACCTTGCCCCTCTAGCCGAAAGCCCGCCAGAGGCAGCGGCGCGCTCCTCGCCGCTGCCCAGCGTCACCCCCTTCCGCCAGCCGAGGGGACGAGCAGCGCAGCCCTCTGGACTGCGCTCAGCAAACTTTTATAAGCCAGATGGAGGATGGCAAGCCAACCAGGGCTGGCTGGGAAAGCAGCTGCCTTGCTCCGCTAGCCCCCCAGATCGAAAACGGTGCGAGCAAATCAAAACGAGGAAGGGGAGCAGGAGGCGAAATGTGTTAAAAAGCCACCGTGGGGGTTTCAGAGCCGCAAGCCGAGGTCCGGGCCGCGGAATCCGGGAGCGCGGCGAGCCCGGCTCGCCCGAGTGTGCGGCGAAGGTGGGAAGGCGCGCCGGCTCTCCCCGGAGGGAGATGGACGGGCGAGGGCGAGTGAGTGCGCGCGCGTGTGTCTGTTGGTGTGAGCGCGAGGTTCTCGGGGACGTGTGTGCGTGGAGGTATGTGTTGGGGATCTACGGGATCCAGGGGAAACCTCGGCTTCACACAGGCTGTGGGAGCCTGTGAGAGCCCTCCTGAAATAGGAAGAGAGAAATCCTGGAGACAGACACTGGAGGCAAGAGGGAAGGAGAAAGGAGGGGGGAGAAAGAAACGTGCTACACATTGCACAGCCGAAATTCAGAGGCCGAATCAAAGGCAAAACCTGGACTGGATCGCTTTCCCCTCGGTAGAAAAAAGAAAAAAAAGGAAACGTTCCTATTTTCTCATTCACTTCACATCCTTCATACTGACCCGAAATGCTACCCTTAATGACATAAATAAGCAATCTACAAAGACGAAGTAATTGTAAGTCATTAACTTATGTTATTAAACTATATTTTTGTGGAGGTAGAGAATGCAAGTCCAATTGTTGCTCTTCATATGTGTCCCCGACCTACTGAAACACAAAGCCAGGGGAGAAATAAACATCTGAGGGAGTCTCTGGGTAGCAGAGCACAATCATCTCTCTAACTAGATGTCTAATTTCTGTTTGGCTTTGTTGGGTTTTGTTTTCTGAAGGCAGGTAGTTTGTGCACACATTAGAGATCAATATCTTTGTTTGTTTGCTTAATTTTAAAATGTTTGGTTCTGGACTCAACAATCACCTTCTTTTTCATTTCGAATATTCCATAGCCTTGGATCAGAAATCATGTTTAACTCAGCAGAACCAGAACACAGAAGCAATAAGAAGAGAGAACAAGGACGGGGTGCCTAAAGGAAGACATTGGGGAAGGGAGTGATGTCTGCCTTCCCTCTCACCAGATGCTCTCACATTCTACACTTACCATTTTCTTCCAAGTTAACATAGTTCTCAATTGGAGAATCAATCTATTTTCATCAACATGTTCCCTTTTACACTGATGTTCCGTGAAATGGGATAAAAGTGGGAATTCACGTTTACCTAATTGGCTTTCTTGGGCTAATGGATAGACTGAAGTCAGCTGGGCAGAAGTATGGGTTGAAACCCAGACCTCTTGCAATGCCACTAAGGTAATTTAATGAAAACCAAACCAAAGGAATAATAGTAATAATGCTTCTTCACTTATGTGACTGTATGTATGTTAGGTCAGCACATGATTCAGAACTTATTAGAAGGTAACACCCAGTTTTGTGGAGCTCACCTATGAAGCCACTCATGAAGATGTGTTCCTGATAAGACTACCAGAATGACTCATGAAATTTAAATTATTCTATTTGTCATCTTCCTCATCACAACACATTGGGTACATCTTCTTCCTCTCTTTAATAAATTCCCTGGAAATGTACCCAGAGGAACTCAAATCACACTATGAAAAAGATACCTGAACACGCATATTTATCGCAGCATTGTTCACAATCTCAAAAACATGGAACCAACTGCGCTACCCATCGAAAGAGGACTGGATTTTTAGAAAATGTGTTACAGCCGGGCTCAGTGGCTCAGCCTGTAATCCCGCGCCTTTGGGAGGCTGAGGTGAGTGGATTGCCTGAGCCGGCGGGTTCGAGACCCGACTGGGCAACTTGGTGAGACCTCATCTCTACAATAAATCAAAAATTAGCCGGGAGTGGTAGCGCACGCCTGTAGTTCCAGCTACTTGGAAGGCTGAGGCAGAAGGATCACCGGAGCCCAGCAGGTCGAGGCTGCGGTGACCTGGAGCGGCCACTGCATTCCAGTCTGGGCGACAGAGTGAGACTCCAACCCCCCTCCCTAAAAAAAGAAAAGAAAATGTGCTACATATACACGATGGAATATTATACATCCATAAATAAGGACAAAATTATGAACTTTGCAGCATCTTGGGTGGACTTAGAGGCTATAATACTGAGTGATTTATCACAGAAACAAAGAACCGAGTATCACATGTTCTCACTCATAAGCGGACCTTTAACAACTATTGTACTACTAAAAGAAAGGAATTGGCAGTAGTGGGAAACTGCCTGGGAGGAGAGGAGGGCACACCTCGTCAACAAGGGTACTTGCATAATGAACATTTGTATACCTAACCCTGAATTGCACCCCACATATTTAAAATAGAAAATTCATAAAAAATAAAAACATAACATAAATTCTTCCTTTCCTAACCCACCAAAAAGACTCGTGAGAGACAATCTTTTTTTTTTTTTTAGTTGGAGTCTCACTCTGTCGCCCAGATTGGAGTGCAGTGGCCACCCCCGGCCACCGCAGCCTCGACCTGCTGGGCTCCGGCGATCCTTCCGCCTCAACCTTCCAAGTAGCCGGAATTACAGGCATGCGCTACCACGCCCGGTTGATTTTTTGATTTATTGTAGAGATGAGGTCTTGCTGCCCAGGCGGGTCTCGAACCCGCGGGCTCAGGCAATCCACTCACCTCAGCCTCCCAAAGGCGCAGGATTACAGGCTGAGCCACCTAGCCCGGCTGAGAGACAATCTTATTTAACCTTTGAAAGTTCTTTAAGAATGAAGTTGTCTTATTTACAGGGTGATTTTTTTCCTGTTAAACTTCATAGGTAAAAACAAATAACATTCCTTATCAGCCAGGCATGGTGACTCACTCCTGTAATCCCAGCACTCTGGGAGGGTAAGTTGGGAGGATCGCTTGAGGCCAGGAGTTTAAGACCAGCCTGGGCAACATGAGACTCCCCATTGCTTACCCCCCCAAAAAAAAACAGACCTCCTTAGCTAAATCTTCCTGAAAACCCAACTTCATGATATTTGTGCTAACCAGACAGACCTTAAATTACTGAACTCATTTTCCTCAAAGTCTGAAATAAAGATAAAATTCTAATATCTTTGTGGACAAAGGATGAGGTTGGCAAGATCAGAAACTGCTGTAGCCAAGTCAATATTTCTGTGATATTTGACAATATGATCTCCTGCAAACTTCTCTGTCATTGTGATAGAACATAGGTAGTAAACATTAAGCAATCCAGAGGAAGGGGGTAAAATACACATATACCCTATCTTTGAACCTCATCCTGGTACTCATTGTAATTTACCCTGACTTAACAGTGAATAGCAGATAATTCAGTTTTTAAAAAATGAGATGCAATAAGAACGGGTAAAAGCTAGTATATGTGGTTTTAAATTATTTGGAAATCAACTAATTATTCAGTATTTAATGAACATTCGATTCATCCATATAGCACTAGGCTATTGTACATACCCCCATACTTATAAAAAGGACCTTAGGATTTGTGGCAAGGCTGATAGATGAAAAGAATGACTAACATAAAAATAAATAGTTTAATCCCATCAGGAAGGTCAAACAGTTTAAGGTAGGTTTGTGAACTCTAGTAAGATCAAAGAATTTGCTTTACTTGTTGAGTAATGTAACAATGTTTGTAGTGGCGTCAGAGACAAAGTCAAACATTTCAGCTAATGTGACAGCAGAAGCCTAGACAAGGTATTGAAATGAGCATGGGACATTCCAGAAGCTCATAGAAGAGGCCTGACTTGAAAGAAGAGAGTTCATATTGAGGAGCAATCATTTGACTTAGAAATTTAGCTAAAGGACTTGAACCCTAGACATAGTGTTTATATTGTGTGTAGTAGGAAAAAAAGAACACTGATGAACAGAACACAAGAAAAAGCCAACAAATAAAAGTAAGAGCAGGGAAAGCAGGAGACACATGTAGAACTTCTGCCACCATGGAAAATGTATCAGGGGTTTGAGACTTAGAAGAAGAGAGTGGAAAATGGAAAGAATGTAAAGATATATTCTGAAGAAAGGATTAGCATGATTTAGTGCTGGGTTCAGTACACAAGAAAAATTACTAAGAATGTATTTTAAGATTGCATCTCCTTAGAAAAATGAGGTATATTTAATTAAGACAACACAACTCCTGTTGATACAGCACCTTCACATCTCTGCTGGTTTTCACAACAACCTCTTTGGGACATAAAAATAAGTGCAACCTCAGGGACCTTGAGTTGTAAAGAGAAAAGGACTTCGTTTTGAGGCGCAACCAAAGGTGACAGGCAGACAGAGCAGACCCTGTCAGTAATCTACCCCACGGCCATCGCCTCTTCTTCCAAGGGTGACTGGGAGCATTCTGCCCACCACCAAGGGAAGAAGCACAATTAGTCTAAGACAGTTTTGTCAGTCCTTTCCTCTTTTCCTTCAAATGCTGTAGGGGGTGGGCATAAGACTCATTTCTGGTCAAGGTGATTTAAGCAGATTTCTGAGAAGTCGTTTTTTCCCCTGACAAAAGAGCAGAAGGATCTTTCTGCTTCAGCCTCTTGCCTTTTGAGAGCTAGATGGGCATCTTGTGAGTGTAAACCAAGACATTGTTAATAGGCAGACAGTGACAGAACAGAAAGATGGAACGAGCACAGATCCTTGGTTTCCTATT
The DNA here is from genome assembly GCF_000164805.1 of Carlito syrichta. NCBI lineage: Eukaryota > Metazoa > Chordata > Mammalia > Primates > Tarsiidae > Carlito > Carlito syrichta. The sequence continues at coordinate 499,502 of NW_007253789.1, forward strand.
TGAGTTACCAAATCATCCCTGGGAGTGCCAGTCTCTGGGCTTCTTGTTAAATAACCAATAAATATCCTAAAGTTTATGCCATTGTGAGTTGGTTATTCTACTCTTTAAATCTGAAAGAAATATAATTCCATATGCCAGACTCAAGGGAAAAATTTTAAGCAGGGGACAGAAATTAGTTGCAAATGTAAAAAGACAACAAAAATTAGGTAGCATCATGGAATCCAAGTTTAGAGATTTTCAAACATAAAGCAAATTGCAGTTGACAAGGAAGATGGAGAAAATGGTACTTGCACAACTATAGAGAGATGATAAACAATCTTATTGGAAATTTCCGGAGAAACATTTTAGTGTAGTAATGGGATGGATGCCAGACCATGTGAAATTGTATGTGAAATGGATGGAAAGAATATGGAAATATCTGGTATAACTGATTATAGTGTGATAACTCTGTGTGGAGGGGGTAACAGTCAGGAATGCTTTCCTGAAGAAACTTCTAAGACTTCAGGGAAGGATGAGAAACTACACATAAAAAGAGATCGAAATTCAGTATAATCTGATTTGGTTGGTTGATTCTTCTTGTCTTGCAATATTCTTCCAAGAGTCTGAAGGCAGAGCTATTTGGTTTTAGTAAAGGAAATCCTGTCATCAGCTTAATCAGATTAAGGTAAATTTCAGGTAAGTTTTTCCTTTCTTATCTGCATTTTTCCTGTTTTATACATTAAATGTGAATTCTTTGTTAGGATGAGAAAAGAAATATTGTTTTGAAATGAATATGTCACATTTTTAACATGAATACAAATGATAACATTTGCGTGGTTTACAAAAATAAAAAGGTCTTGCCGTGATCTCATATAAATAAAACAAATGGCTGTTAACAATTTTCTGAATAAAGTAACAAATTTGAGATATGAAATTCTTGTTAATTTTTTTAAAGCTGTGAGTTAAAAAAGAAAAAGCAAAGAACCACACTTCAGAATTTACTTTTGCTCAGTTGTACTAATTCAAGAACGGGAAACTGGATGCATTTTTAGTTTGTTCTTAGTATTTTTTTAGATCAAAGTTAGACAAATAAGTCCAAATAAAATCTTGTGAAAACAAGAGAATGGACTTCAAGTGTCTATTCCACATCTCAGCTTGGCACAAATCAAAATCGCTTAGTTAACTGGCCTCTTGAAATACAGGGTCTGTAATGAAAAAGCTGTCAGAAATTTAACAACAGTAGCTCTGCCAGGTGCCTGGATAATGGGAAGGTTGCTGAGTTACAGAGAAAGAAAAAGTAAACTTGGGTGAATAATGACTAGAAATAGTAAAAATAATATTTCATTTTCTTTTTATAGTTTATACCCAACCAAATCCTAATAGCTCATTGAACATTTATTGGACCTTAAGAATATACCTACTGCTAATATAAGCCAATTAAAATTATATCCTTAGGGCAGCTGAGAACAAGCTGGGTTGCTAATGATCTTTTGAGGATAAACCAAATACTGAGGAACAACAGATTCTTCTAGTCTTGCAATATTCTTCCAAGAGTCTGAAGCCAAAATTATTTGACGTTAGAGAAGGGAATCATGTGATCCGCTTAATCAGATTTTTGCCTAAAAGTTATGACAGTGTTTATCCAAGAGAACTGAGAGCTCTACTTATTTAATTTTGCTTAGTGTTCATATATGCTAGAAATTTAGACAACGAAAGTATTTCATATAATCTTAACCACTACTCATATTTACTTGAAATATTGTGAATCGTCAGGGAAGTATAAACAGAAAATATGTTAAGGCGTTGCAATGATTTAAAATGTGATTTTATATTTCTCACTTTTGTTAATGACCATGGAATCTACTCTCCATTAATTCTAAGTGATTTTCATGACTAGAATTGCAACTTAGGTATTGGATACTTTAAAATGTTAACTAACAAAACTCTTTCAGAAATGGTTTTATGACTATTCTGATCCTTGAGACAATCTTGACAAATGTAATGCTGCTAAGCATCATTTTATATTATCATTAGATAAGTTTATTGTATATTAGGAAGAGTTTCCTTTTGACTTGATGACTTATGATATTAATAGGTGCCTTCAACAACATCATTATTTAAAGCCCATGTGCTTTAGAGTTGTTTCCAAATCATATATGTAAGTATAAAAAGAGTGACATGAATGAAAATCCTATTGCAAATGAATGAACTTGCATGTTTGCAGTTCATAAAAGAAAACCATTACACATCGCCTTTCTTGTTATAAAGCCAGATATTCATGTTATGAGAGATAATTCTGTAGCTAATGTACATTTGACATACCTAGATTATTGGAACCATACACCTTGGCAGTCATTACTCTGGTTCTTTTGCTTTTGTGAAAGATAAATGGAGCTTTGCATAGTTTTCAGATCATCTGGCACCATAAACAATGACATTCCTTAAGGCAAGTGGATAACAGCAGAGGCTTACTCTGTAGGGAATAGCTCTTCACATGTTGCTAACTTTCATCAATGTAACACATGTACTCTTTATTAAGATGATTTTTCAGATTTTAAAGGTCGTGGGTTAATTACCTGCCATTAATTATTTCACCATTAATCAAGCAGTATGACAGGCTTAGTTTTTGGAAAAAAATAACTGATACTGAACCCATAAAATATCGCTGTTCTTTCCCGTGTTACTACATGCAGGTCTCTGTTCCTCTAACTGCTTTCTATGGAATTCAGCATAGAAAGCACCTGCAAGAAGAGGAGAGGTAAGATACATAATTTTCTGACTAAACTTGTTTTTGACCTAATATAAACTAAAATGAGAGGAGGAAAACAAATGAAAAAAAGTCATTTAGATAAGTAAATTGCAAAATTGTTTGAATTGTTTGATTACAATCAGAAGAAATCTGAAGAAAGTTTAAGATCCTAATATGATTAAACCTTGCTGTCTATACATTGGTATGACATTATTTTTGATAATGGAAATAGGAATATTCTAGAACTGAATAATTAAAATATCCAAAGTTCTTAATTTGGGGAGTTTTCTACTAACTCAAGTAAGTTTTCTACTTACTGATCAAAAGATGATAATTAAATTCATTCAATTTTTTTGTAAATGATCATAGACACTAGCAAGAAAAAAAAAAGAAGGTAAAAAAGTAAATGGATACTGCTTTATCCATTGATAAATAGAAGTCAATAACATTTTTTTCTTTAGTGTTACACCACAAAACAGTATCATATTTTTCTGTGGAGACAGGATCAGGGGGAGGGGGTAGTTAGAGACAAAGTTCTTGGGTTCATGCAGATAGCTTTTCTCTTTTCATTGGCTACAGTCACACACATCTCAGTTAGAAACCATACAAATGACTATTGTTTGATCATAAAAAGGACAGGAGAAAAACAGCCATATTGGTATTAATATACCACTCTACAAAGAAAGGTCAGTCTTAATGGAACTAGGTCAATAGTATCAATCCAGTAACATACCAATAACCAGGTTGATTCTTAAAAATAACTGATTCTTTAATAATGAATATCATCACTTAGGTCAGTTATGAGAAGAATGTTTTAAATAATAATTCTTACTACATAACTTTTCAAAACTCTGACCACTCATACTTACAATTAGAGTGAATATAAATGGATATCAGAAATACAAAGAAGCCGGGCTCGGTGGCTCAGCCTGTAATCCTGTGCCTTGGGAGGCTGAGGTGAGTGGATTGCCTGAGCCCACAGGTTCGAGACCCGCCTGGGCAACTTGGTGAGACCTCATCTCTACAATAAATCAAAAAATTAGCCGGGTGTGGTAGCGCACGCCTGTAGTTCCAGCTACTTGGAAGACTGAGGCAGAAGGATCGCCGGAGTTCAGCTGGTGGAGGCTGCAGAGGCCGGGAGCGGCCACTGCACTCCAGTCTGGGTAACAGAGTGAGACTCCAACTCAAAAAAAAGAAAAGAAAAGAAAAGAAAAGAAATACAAAGAAAATTTGTTTTGTCAACTAATCACTATAAATAAGTATAAGAGCTAAGCAATAGCAATAAAATGTACTAAGTCAAGAAAACAGCTTTGCAATATGGCTAGACAAGTCCTATTGTATATTCTGTCAATACTGACATTTTAAAATAAGATTCATATGCAAAAATGTTTGTTTTTTTTTTTTAGTTTAGATTCCTTAACATGTTCACAAATATATTTGCATCACATTGAGCAAAGTTTCCTCACCATTGTATGACTACATTAAGCACAACTGTGTCATACTTTAAAAGATCAGGGAACTCTAAGGAAAGGAGTAATAAATCATTAGGTTTACAGCCTGCATAACAAACAACTAATAATGATTGTTAGATCTATGGTTAAGAGCACTGATCTTGATCTAAACTGTTTACTGTTAAGTCAACATCTAAAACTTAATTCCACTGAATTTACATAAAACATGTGTGGCCAACATCCTACGTTATCAGCCACAAAAAATTATAATGTATTTAGATTCAGATAAAGCATCATTGTCTTTTACTGGAAGAATATGGTCTTATTTGTCTTCAAAGCCTGAACTTCCAAGCAATCATTTCTAACACCTGAACCTACATTAACATCTCACATTTTATTACATTTCAGGGGGAAAAATTAAATGTTTGCAAGAGAGTAAAATCTAATATATTTTTTAAGTTACTTGGAGGAAAAAAAAAAAAAGCCTGAGCTAGTAGGTTTATCTACTAATGATCTGTTTCCAGGGAGGTGTCTGGAGCAAGCAACTGTAGAAACAGGCGGCAATGTGCCTTCGGTTTTCTCCTGATGTTCATTTGTAATCATAGCCAATCAATGTTGAGGACATTACTAAGCAATCCAGAGCTGTTTGCTTTTAATTGGTAAACTGTCTTCCAAAAATAACATCTTTGGGCTTCACAACACCCTAGTCATAGAGCCATTAGAGAATGAATGTCTTTACTGTATGAGAGGACCTCTATGAATAATGAATAGGGCTCTATTTTTTCTGAGAAACAAACATGCACCGACATGTTCGTGGTAATGAACAGTATTGTGAGTGTGCATAGCATAGAAGGACACTAAATCTGCTCTGACTTCTACCTTAATTTAAGTAGATAACTGATTTTAAGACCCCACAGAGGCTTAAACAACCTTATTTTAAACTTGTAACATGCTGCCTGGCTTATGCGTTTCTTTTACGAGTTTAAAATGATGATTTCATACAAAAATTGAAGAGATGAAAGATCAGGTTACAGTCTCTAAGGGACCAGACAAGCTTACCCAAATTCGAGAGGAAAGAAAAAGAACATTTGAACACAGCATTTAAGAAACTAGAATTTCATCTTTATTTTGCATTTGATGAAAACATAGTTGAACTGTGATTCTCTTGGGCACACATAAAAAGTGGTTTGTGCTGTGCAAACTATAACTGAATTTAGATATTTGCATAAGAAATATTTCAAAAAATAACTAATGAAAAGTAAGATCTAGGATTCTTAAATGCTAATGACTTTGCAATGTGTTTAAAACTATTTGGCATTTCCTTTATAAAGATCATGAAAGGGCTTAATGCATTTTGTAAATTACGTTCATAATGCTTTCACTTACAAAGAATATAATTTGCCAGTCTATTTTCATAATGAATGAGGGCTTAATGAATCACACATACTTCACCATTCAACAAAAATATGGGGCATCACAACACTGAATTGAAATATTCATTAGAAGAAGTCTTTAGACGTTGACAAGAAGGTTTCTAGATTTTTTTCTTTCATTTTTTTTCTGGTAAAACACGTTCATGTTCAAGTAGACTTAGAGGATTAGTTAACTATCATGCATAACTATTTTGCATTGCCATTGGTAGCAGCTCAAATGGAAAATTTTATACTTGTGTAATGGCCATGCATTTTCACAGGCCACAAACTCGAGTATAAGAAATGGAACTTCCTTTATTTTCCTGTAATGGAACTTGATACAGTTTCCAATCCCTCTTCTACTCCATAGTAGGAGAAAATTTAATCTTGTCAATTCCAGGTAAATTTAGTCACATAAGAATTTCCCCAGACTCATCTCCCTTCCCAGTGAGTGTTCTTTTTTTCTCCTGGGGATAATGATGAGACAGTCAGGCATTGGTAAAAACAGATCAGTCTTCTAGTTGTTAGTCATTGTTATGTTCTAGACTAGGATTCCCTGAGAAATGCATATTTGTCCAGTCCCTGGTTACTTGATCTACACTGTATTGTAGACTGAGCAATCCCTCTTCTCGCCAGTATATGTGAATTTTCAGAAACGGTAGCTTTCCTTCTCTCAACTTATCTCCGCCCCTTTGTTGATTGCACTGTGAAGGTTGCGTTGCTTCCAGGACGTCTCTGCAGGTCCTTCACTCTGCCTCCATGCCATTGTAGTACAAGAAATATCAGAGACACCAGAGATTAGGAATGTCCCCAGATAGGAAGTCAGAATACACATCTCTACCCCCCTGGGAGGCCTAATTCTATCAGGGTTCAGCTCATAGACTAGTCTAGACCCAGAGAAACTCTTATGTCTACTTGCTGCCTCCAGCATTTTATCTTCCCTTTCATCCAGCACTTTTAGTTAGGATGGGATAAGGCTCTTGATGCATGCCTTTTGCATTCTCTCTAATCTATTGCTTATGGCCTATGTAACAGACCTTGCTTCCTTCAGATCTTAGACCCCTTGGAACTCAAAAGAACCTTTCCTCTTTCAGAATGTTTCTGGTTCTTACAAATCCAAACCATCCTGCTAAGACTGCTGTCTTTGCATTAAGTTTAAGAGACTTTATGAAATTTGAAAGATGAGAATTGACTTCTTTGTTGTCTCAAATGACAATCTATATGCTAAGTGGGTGGAAGGTGTCAGGACAACAAAAACCTGCTAGGGAGCAAACAATAGTTAATTTCTGATATTTTTAGATTGTTGTCCGTGTATGTTACAAAGCAATAAGGACAATGGCTTTTGAAGGAAATGATAGCTTATGTTTATAAAAGCTTAAGCACATTTAAAAATACTTCCCTACAAAATAAGACCTACAAGCAATTATTGAATGTGCTGTGCTACAACAATTAACAAAGCCTGTCACCAGGCTTTGTTAAGCTTTAAGTCAAGCTTATAAGGGACCCTCAAACACTCTGGTGAGCAGTAGAGCAAAAGCCCTCAAGAAAAGTAAACAAGTGCAAAGTCCATGGCTTTAAAATGTTTAATCTCAAGCCTACTTAAAAAGCTAGATTTTACCATTATTTTTTGAAAGAGTACCTATTCAAACCATTTAACCTATATAATACATATTTAATGTAAAAATGAGCCACATTATGATTTATGTCTTATGAATTGATAATTGGTTTTTTTATGTAACTTTCCCAAAAGCAATCAAAGTAGAGTCTGGCTATGTTTATAATTTTGATTTTGCTACACTATAATAGAAATATCATTGACTTAAAAAACCCAGAGAACAAGATAGGGAAATTTGTTTTTATTGGTGAGATTCAATTATTCCAGGCCCCAGAAAAAGGTCTTACCTGTATTTGGCACTCAACTAGGATTTGAAAAACGAATAAACTCCAGAATACATAAAAAGATCAGTTTAATAAATTTATTTTGCCCTCTTTAATACTCACCATCTGTTCCACATATCCTAAACCTTATCAAAACTAATATAATTTTGAACCTTCCGAAATTTTTTCTATATGTTATAGAGAAAATTTCCATAATCTAATTTATTGTTTTAACTGTCCAAAAATAATAGCATAAACATTTATTTCTTGACTCATACCTTGCAAAGAAATCTAAAATGATCAGTTTTTCATACTTTAAAATGGCATTAATTTTAATTCTAAAGTGGTGATAGGATCAGACATCATAACCTTTCAAGAAAATGAAATTTAAATTAGAATAAGAAAATTTATCTTAGATTTACAGAGTAGTGTTTTGGGTCAGCAAGAGGGTTATTAATTTTGCAAATGAAATAATGTGTGCAGCTACTAGAATAATTCCCAAGGAATATGGTAAGTCTGTTGGGAAATGGTAAGGATCACATATACCTGATGCTGTTAGTAGTACTTTATTTTTTATTTGTTTGTTTTTAATTTTTATTATAAAGATGTGGGGTACATTTCAGGTTTAGGCATATAAACATTGATCATGCAGGTACCCTTGTTGATGAAGTATGCCCCTCCCTCCCCTAGCAGTTTCCCTCAACTGTCAATCCCACCCCCCCCGGACAGTTTCCCACTTCTGCCAATCGCTTTCTTATAGCATTATAATTGTTCAGGGTCCGTTTATGAGTGAGAACATATGGAACTCTCTTCTTTGTTTCTGTGATAAATCATTGAGTATGATCGACTCCAAATCCCTCCAAGTTGCTGCAAGGTCCATGTATTTGTCCTTCTTTATGGCTGCATAATATTCCATCGTGTATATGTACCACATTTTTTTAATCCAGTCTAGCTTCGATGGGCAACATGGTTGGTTCCATGTTTTTGCTATTGTGAATAGTGCTGCAACAAATATACATGTGCAGATATCTTTTTTTGTAGAATGATTTGAGTTCCTCCGGGTATATTCCCAATAGGGGAATTGCTGAAAGGTCAATTTTTAGTTCTTTCAGGAATCACCACGTATGTGGAGACTATTAATTATTTTCCAATTTATTTATTTTTTTGATTAACAGATAGAGTTTTATGTGTTTATTATGTGCAACATAATGTTTTGAATTATATCTACCTTGTGGAATTGTTAAATCGTTATCATTATTTTGGTGAAAACTTTTAACATCCACTTGAGGTTTTTTCAAGAAAACAGTATATCATCATTAACAATATTCATCATGCTGTACAATCTCTTAAACTTATTCCTCCTCTCAAATCTAATTTTGTGTCTTTTGGCCAACATTCCTGTAATACCCCCCAACCCCCCGGCTTCTAGTAACCCCCAATCTACTCTTTAGTTCTATGAGATAATTTTCTTTTTTAGATTCCACATGTATGAGATCATGTGGTATTACTCTTTCTCTGCCTGGCTTCTTTCATTTAAGATAATGTCCAGATTCATTTCTGTTGTCCCAAATGACAGGATTTCCTTCTTTGTTATGGCTGAATAATTTTCCATCATATATATTTGTAACATTTTTCTAACCCATTTATCTGTTGATGGATACTTAGGTTGGGTACATGTCTTGACTATTGTCAATAGTACTGCAATAAACATGAGAGTACAGATATCTCTCCACATACTAATTTCATTTACTTTAGATATTTACCAAGTAGTGGGGGTTTTTGATCATATAGTAGCTCCATTTTTAATTTTTTTGAGAAACTTCTATTGTGTTTTCCATATTGGTTGTATTAATTTATATCCCGCCAGCAGTGTGCAAGGGTTTCCTTTTCTCCACATCCTTGCCAACACCTGTTTTTGGGGTTTTTTTGTTTGTCTTTTTATAATAGCCATTCTAACTGGAGTGAAGATTTCATTGTGGTTTTGATTTGCACTTACCTGATGAGTAGTGATGTTGAGCATTTTTTGCATATCTATAGGCCATTTGTATGTCCTTTTCTGAGAAATGTCTATTCAAGTCTTTTTCACATTTTTTAATTGGGTTGTTTTCTTGTGATTGAGCTGTTTAAGTACCTTATACATTTTGAATATTAGCCAATTATGATACCTATAGCTTGCAAATACTTTCATTTTTTAGATTATCTCTTCACTTTGTTGATTGTTTCTTTTGCTGTGCAGAAGTTTTTAAATTTGATATATTATGCATATAATTTCTCTATTTTTGCTTTTGTTGCTGGTGTTTCTGTGATTATATATAAAATATCATTGACCAGATCAATGTCATGGAGCTTTCCCCCACTTTGTCAATTAATATTTTCATAGTTTCAGGTCTTACTTTTAAGTTTTTAACTAATTTTGAGTTGATTTTTGTATATGGTGAGAGATACAGTGTAGAGACTATAAATTAATGTTCTAAATTTTCTTCTTCTACATGTAGCTATCTAGTGTTCCCAACACAATTTATTGACGAGACTATCCTTTCCTCATTGTGTGTTCATGGCACTTCTGTCAAAAATTAGTCGATTGGAAATGTGTGGATTTATTTCTGGAATTTCTATTCTCTTTCATTCACCTATGTGTCTATTTTTATGCCAGTACCACACTGTTTTGGTTACTATAGCTTTATAGTGTATTTTGAAGGCAGATAGTCTGATGACTTCAACTTTTGTCTTTTTTTTTTTTTTTTAAGACTCCTTTGGCCATTTGGGGGCATTTTGTGGTTCCAAACAAATTTTAGAACTTTTTTCTATTTCTGTGAAAAATTTTGACATTTTGATAGAGACTGCACTGAATATGTAGATTACTTAGGGTGGTGTAGCTATTTCAAAAATATTAATTCTTTCAATTGATTAAAATGAAACATCTTTTCATTTGGTTGTGTTTTTTCAATTTATTTCATCAATGTTTTATGGTTTCCAGTGTAGAGATTGTTCATCACCATGATTAAATTTATTTCTAAGTTTTTTTTTTTTTTTTGGAAAACAAATAAGATTGGCTTCTTGATTTCTTTTTCAGATAGTTTACTGTTAGCATATGATGTAGGCTATTGATTTTTGTATGTTGATTTTGCATCTTGATTATTGGTTTATTGGTGGAGTACCTAGGTTATATATATATATGTATTGATCATGTTATCTCCAAACAGGAATTATTTAACTTGCACCTTTCCAGTTTAGATCCCTTTTATTTCTTTCTCTTGTCTAAGTGCTCTGGCCAGGACTTCCAGTACTATGCTGAATAGAAGTGGCGAGAGTGACATCCTTGTCTTGTTCCAGATCTCAGAAGAAAGTTTTCAACTTTTTCCTGTTGAGAATGATATTAGCTGTGTGTTTATCAAATATGGCCTATATTGTGTTGAGGTACATTTTTTTCTATGCCTGTGGGGTCTATTGATTTTTTCAAAATTTCTTGTATTTAGTTTAAAAAAGAGGCAGTTGTAAACAGATCATCTGTCTTAGTTTTGTATTCTACTTCCCAAGCTACTAGTGCTGTGCTTTGTGGAAATTAATTACTTTGAAACTCAGTCTTTCTCTGGATAATAGGTTTAAGCTTGCACCATAGGTTCATTCCAGGATTTGATGATATCAAGAATGTTAACCTGACACACTTTTGGTACAAGTATTAAGTGAGTACTTAAGACTTCTGCAAGCAATAAATAGTATTATATTGCATCATATTAAACTTTTATATAAATGTCAGAGTGCCTTATGATCAGAACTTTTTGAAAGCCTTTTTGGAGTATAATGTACATAAAAACTCTACATATCCAAATTATACAGCTCAATTAATTTTCATAAGCAAAATATGCCCATTTCCATTTGATAGAAGCTGAACTTGATACTGTGATGGATAAAGTTAGTTTGAAACATGATTTTATTACTTAATTTTGTTTTTGAACTCTATTCTTGTTCTTAAGTACAGATAAGCGTCATTCATTTTAACTGCTCTGTGATATTCCATCAAATGTCATATTTTATTTATCCATTTCCCAAATTATAGACTTCAATATTGACTCTAAGTATATTTTCTCAGAATAAATATAAAAAATCATTTTTATGTTCCTTGTCTTTAATAGTGTTGGTACTTGTCTAAACATTATCAATGATCTTTTTTGTTACTGGCATCTATTTTGCTCGAACTCTTTATTTGGCACAAGAGAGATGCATACCTTGCTATTTTAAGATACTTGTTAGAAAATATGGTCTCTAAATTTTCATCCTTACATGAAAACAGAGTTTTTATTTGCTTAACGCTGGGATAAATGTTTCTAAAAATTAACCTTAATACCATTGTGATAGGCATTGTGATAAGCAGAATAATCCAAATCCTAATCCCTAGAACCTGTGACTATGTTGCCATACATGGTAAATAAGACTACATATATGATTAAGTTAAAGCTCTTGAGATGGGGAGATTATCCTGGATTATCTAAGTGGGCTCAATGAAATCACAAGGTCCTTATAAAGGAAAGTGGAGGGACAGAGAGAAGCAGCAAAGTGATGTAATTACTGAAAGGGAGCTACAAATTAAGGAATGCAGGTGCTTTGAAGAAGCTGGACCACCCAAAGACTGCGTTCCTCCCTGGATCTTCCAGAAGGAATGAATTCCTACCAACACCTTAATTTTAGCCCCATGTGACCCATTTTGGGCTTCTGACCTTTAGAACTATAAGTGAACTTTAAATAAAATTGTAAATAAATTTTTACTGTTTTAAGATACCAAGTTTGTGGTAATCTGTGATAGCAGCAATGGACAGCTAAAAAAATAACTGATTAAAATCTAGAAAATAGCACATCATTAAAAATTACTTTGCAAAGATTGAAAACTTGCTAAACTGTCTGTGTGTTGAGTGAATATTCTAATTACATCACTTTCAGCATGTTACATGCCTGCAAAGCCTTAGCAAACAGACAGTCAAAAATATATCAGAGGATCAAAAACAACAAAGTTGATAGACATTTACATTTCTTTCTCAGAATTAGCTCTATAATTATCTAGCAGTAAATAGTTTTGCTCTCTTGCTCCTTTCTGTGAAGCCTATGGTTCTGATAAACGATCTTTCATCCAAGGGTCAAAAATATAATAGAAACCAGCAAGGATAAAAAGTACTTTGTTAATCCTCATATTAACTTGTCTCTACAAACTGAATTCATGAATATATGACATTTTTGAAAGTTCAGCAGCCGCAAAATTTTCTTATGGAAAAAGTTTTGAAACAAGATCCTGCAACATTAGCTAATGAAAGAAGTTCATAAAATCTCATTTCCTTAACCCAAGGGGAAATTGAAGTATGAGTACCTTACAAATCAGAAGTTAGCAAGCATTACTAAAGTAGGCTAATTTTATAATGACATGAATTACTGGGTGATCATTTATCTGGGATACTCCTCTTGCTTATGAAGATGGACATCTTAGGTGCCTGACAAGTATAGTATTATTTGAATTAGAAGCAGAAAAACAAGATCCACTCCAGGAATCCTTGTCCTACCATGGTAGCCTTCATCAGAGATCCCCTCAGAGATTGTCTAGGCTGTGCCTCAGGGTGATTCTCTATCTTGAAAAATCTTGTCTCGACGTGGCTATTCTTGGTCCCTCTATTTATCTGATTTATCACCCCCCAACCCAAAGTTCTTAGCATCTTTGTCTCCTAGTCCACAGAGTCCATAGACATGTACATGGTCTTGGATCTCAAGGTATAAATAATAAGATATTGATCCGCTCTCTGAGTGAGTTTTCCAGCCCATCCCTACTCTATTATTAACATCAGACAAATGCAAAAACATTGCAACCGATCAGGACCTTCTTATCCTTCCACTAGGTAAACTAATCAGCCATTCATTACTTCCCAAAGACATACATCAAGCGTATCACTGTCTTAAGTATGAGGATGTAAACCTAAATAAAGACATGCTTCTTGATCTCTAAGAGCTTGTGGGTATATTTCTTATGTAAAGAGAGTGGAATGACAGATAACATTTATTGAGTAACTTGAATTTCCCTGCCATTTTATATCTTTTATACAAATAAAAACTCTATGAAGTAAATGTAATAATCCAAATCATGATTGCTCTTACCATTACAACATGTTGAAAGAATCACAATTCATATTTCAATGTCAAGAACCACATCCTGGCTTTACAAAACCTTTGACCTTTTGTCTATTTTATCTTATGACTGTTTCGACTATCTTCATGTTTCAAACCAGTGTAGAAGTCTAAGAATTCTGGAAGATTTGTCTCTGCTTTATTAAATGTATATACATTCATTTGAATAACTCACACAAATATGTTTGCACATGTGTAATGTATTTCGATTTCTTGCCCTTATTTAGTTTTCATAGTAAATACATCCTACAGGTCTAGGAACCATGCATTTTGAACAAATTACATGTTAACTAGAAACGGTACAACTGTACAAATTTATCAATGACTCTATTAGAAATATTTGAAAAAAATTACCCATGTCTTCAGTAAGTTGTCGGATGTGTCAATGGCAAGACACATGTGTATGATTAAACTAGTTTATTATATTCACTACATATTATCTTTTCTTTCTTATTATAGTGGTTTTGGCTACCATTCATTTTTCCTGGTGGTGTAGTAACATCAGTGAAATAGTGAACTCTATGATAGTCACCATAAATATTATTTGAAATAAAATGTTCACAGTTAAATTAGTTGATTCCTGCTAGATTAGGAAATCAGGGCTAGCAAACTGTTTTTCTTCTATATGCTGATACCAGCTGATTTGAGGGTGACTCTGAGGTTATTTCCAGCCTTAGAGAAAAGAAATTCATTGCTAGATTTGTAGTGTCTGCCATAGGAAAGGGTTGGGTGAATGGTAGAATTCATGCAACATGTTTTCCCTCCTTGCTCTAGATTGCTAGTAAATAATGATGTAGATTTTTTTTCTCCTGATGTAAATAGTTTATTTTAAAAAGGCAAACTGATTAGCTCATCTCTCTATAAATTGCAAAAATGGAATTTCATTCTCTTATCATAAAGAGCACTAGAAAGAACTTTTGGGATGGGCGATTTCAATGGTAAAAATTATTTTAATAAAATGTGCTCTTTATTTCAAAGTCATATCCTAAATTCATGATGGGAGATGTAAGAAATAAAAGAACAGCTATAACTCTACATTTTCATCATGGCCTCATTGTCTTTTTTATCAGACTTTGCTAAAAGCGGGGAGGAGAAAGCGGTTCATATTTTAAGAATCAGCAGTATCATAAACCATTTCTCCTGACTTAACTTCTTTATTATAATAATTCTACTATAATAAATTCATTGCTAGGTTGTGTTTTTATTACTACAATCTCCCCCATGAGTTCTCAGTTAAAAATATTCTGAAGGAAGCAGAAAAATGTCATTTGTGTCAGAATATAATTCTCTGCCTGCTGAAAAAAGGCATATAGTTTGTGATAGTTTTAAAGATTGACATATAAGCTTGCATATTTATAGCAAATTAAAAAAATAGATGAAAGCTCATTATAGTATCAGGTTACTATTATAGAGATAGCCCTCATGAATTGTGAAACATCTAATATCCACCTCAAGTATCTACTTTTAAAATGCCCTGAATCTCTAAAACAAAGATTTTTTTTAAAAAAAAGAATAATGATACTGAATTCACAATATTAGCATCTATTCATGAAAATAATTATTTTTTTTTTACTATAAAATAAAAATTTATTGATTAAATTCTAGAGTATATTAATTTGTATTGTACTACTTCTAAAACATGGATACATATATTCTGAGTTAAAACAACAACAACAACAACAACAACAACAACAAATATTCGCTCTGTGGTTATGCTAATTGTGAGTAGACTACCCCCAGGTTATTATGAAGCCCCTTTGGAAATTATCTAATGGTAACTTCCTGTATATACACTTAATTCAGACAGAAATCATCAAGTGCATATATTGGTACCCAAATTGAACCCACTAAATTCAAATGTACCTAAGGCAATAATCAAGATGAAAAAAAGTATTTTCATTCTGAGCTTCAGCAGACAAATAACCAAGGGTAAAAATCACTTACTATCATTCTCAAGATTCTCCTATCCCATTCTCTTTCTGGAATTACACTTATGTTGACATTTCTTTTCCATGCCCACCAACACTGCCATATATCACCAATATATCACATCCCAGATTATATTTGAACTCCACTAATTTCTATAATACCCTTGATTTTGATAGCTATTGACTCTGCTTCACTCTCCAAACCACTAACAGACTTATCTCTGAGGAGGAACTGGGGAACCAGTTTAAGACTAGTCACCGCTTAAAAACAGTGGTAGCAGCTGGGCTTGGTGGCTTAGCCTGTAATCCCGCGCCTTTGGGAGGCTGAGGTGAGTGGATTGCCTGAGCCCGCGGGTTCAAGACCCGCCTGGGCAGCGAGACCTCATCTCTACAATAAATCAAAAAATCAGCCGGGCGTGGTAGCGCATGCCTGTAATTCCGGCTACTCGGAAGGCTGAGGTGGAAGGATCGCCTGAGCCCAGCAGGTCGAGGCTGCGGTGGCCGGGAGCGGCCACTGCACTCCAGTCTGGGCGACAGTATGAGACTCCAACTCAAACAAACAAACAAACAGACAAACAGTGGTAGCAATAGTGCTTCAAAATCTGACTTCAATACACTTCTCCAATGTCATTTTTTGACTGAAATCACACTCCAACTATACTGGACTTTCAGTATTCCCTGAACACCTTACACTGTCTTGTGACATGATGTCTTATTCAGTTTTCTCTTTCTGTCATCTTTTTTTGCTCAGTTTTTTAATGTATTCTCATTGCCTTTGTTACCTTGTCTTTCAGGTTCAGTAGTTTGCTTTTTGGGACTTTGTAAGAAAAATCTGTGTAATACTTAAAAATGGACAAAATAAAATTACAGGATAGACTTCAATGTCATACTGGTATTCTCTAGCTGGCTCTTTAAAAATATCTCCTTCTATGCCAACTGTGAGTGTCTTTGACTAGATGATTTTACAACTCTGTAAATTGTAGAAAGCTTATAGTAATGAAAATGATTATTGTACATAGAAATACAAATAAATCTTGTTTAGTAGGGAAACAATTGATTTCTATCTTACACAAAAGATTATTTTAAACTTTACATTTTATTGCCCTGTAGAGTATTAAACCATTTTGAACTTATTAGCAAATTCAGATCTCTGAAAGCAGTTTTCATCAGAGGAAACAAAATTTTTAGTTAATTTGAAAGCACAAATTGACAAAAGATAAAAACAAATAGAAAAAACACATCGGATTCTCTGTCATTGCACATTCATTAGTAAATTGATTTCTCTAGTAGTGAATTAGTTTCAGCATTGTTAATGATATATAATATACATTCTATATATTTCTGTCAATCTATCTACTATGCACATACATATATATAAATTTAGGTTCTACTTTGTACCAGTTTTAAAATCTTACTGATTCTTTCATTAATACATATACTAAACAAAATATTTTATATCTGTATAAGAGTCATGGATTTGTAGTTTTGAAAATTACATTGTAGTGGTTTTGGAGGCCCACAGAAATAAAATAAATTCATCTGAAAGCGCTAAGTTGTCAGTGAAATGTACTTCATGAATTGCTTAAGCCCAGGCATGTATTTTCTTGACTCCCATGGTAAATCTCAAGCAACAATAACATTTAAACTTTGCTGTTTTGGTTTCTTTATTTTTCTCCCCTTCTCTACCGATTGTGTGTATGGTTTGGGCATTACAGTGATTTATTCCACCTTGATGACAACAATGATTAGAAAATTGATTTTTTTATGTGACTTTCTGACGCTCTCCATGAGGTAGATAATAGAAATACGTTATCTAATGAATGAGAAATGAGGGAATCTTTCACATCTTTTCTGCTTATATTTATCTTTTATCTATTTGTGTGCTCAAATCAATTAATAATTTTGTCTCCACTGATTATGACAACAATTCTGAAAGATTGGAATCAGTAAGTTTTTGTGGTTTTGTGTTTACTTTTGTCCTCTGCCTGAACTGTAAAAATTAGGCTGCCTGTAGTTCCGGCTACTTGGAAGGCTGAGGTAGAAGGATTGCAGGAGTCCAGGAGGTTGATGCTGGAGTGGCCATGAGCGTGCCACTGCATTCCATCCTGGGTGACTGAGTGAGACTCCAACTCCAAAAAAAAAAAAAAAAAGAATACACTAAAAAAAGAATAGGCTAAAATTTAGGCTATACATTCTCTGTCAGTATATCTGTGTGCCTGTAATTGTAAAAAGCCTTGACCGCTCAGGATGTGACTATGAAATTGAAATGTTTCCCTACTTCTGATAGGTTTTAATAAATTAGATCTTACTCTCTCTTAAATCAAAAGACCCCTGTTTTGATTGGTTATCTAGCTGACTCTCTAAGCTTATTAAGTGGGATGAGTATTGCCTTTATGCTCGACTAAGCTAACTTACAACTATGTAAATAGAAAGCTTATAGTAATACAAATTGTTCTTGTTTACTGAAAGGCAAAGAGGGGTACAAGGGCTGTCTGCCCAACAACAACAAAAAATGTATTCCGAAGATTGTCTTTTATATCCCCAGGTAGCCTGGCATCTGTAATCAAAATGTTCTAACATCCTTGAATGTGTCTGCATATCTATACTCACACCTACCTCTACCTGTTCCTTATTGTACCTTTAACATCTTATAGGAACTCATTAATTAATTAACAAAATAAAATTTCTGACAGGTTGAATAAGAGTCATGGTTTTAATTTTTTAAAATACATTACCTGTTCCCTCTGCACTTTGTTCATAATTCTGCATTACATAATAATGTCTCTACTCCTCCCTACTAGATGATGAACTTCTTAAGGGGAGAGTTTTTGTATTCATAGAAATAAAACAAAATGTTTGTTTTATTACTGGTAGTGGGTACTCAAATATATTTTTTATTATCAGACAAAAATTATATGACCAATACTAAAAACATATATTTTTTATTATTAGAGAAAAATTACAGATCTAATAAGGGATTAGGTGAAGAAAAATATGTAAGATACTGAGAACATGATTAAATTATTTGATTACCTACTATCTTTTATTAATGGGTTGATTATAAGAAGACATTCCTTTCATTGATTTTATTAATTGGGATTTATGCAGAAATAATCAAATAAAGTGCTAAATACCTGAAAACATTTCAATTATTGTCCCAGCACTAGATTTTATTTTATAGTGAGTTTGAAATGATGATTTTTTTATCTACATTCATTAAGTACAGTATCAAATTTGCTCGCTTTTGAAGTCTGACTTTAATTAATTTTAATTAATTTAAAAACTTTTGAAAAATAATTATGATAATTAAAATTGCAAATTTCTTTCTACCTTTGTTTCCTTAACTAATTTAAATTTATATTTATATTTTAATCCTCTAAAGTAACTTTGTTAACAAATACTTTTCACTGCTATCTTTATTTCTCAGAAATGTTCAGAAAACTACATTTCTGGTAAAATTTTTTTCTATATACTTGTTATTTCTCTTGAACTTTACTTTTTACTACAGTTAAAGGTTATCCTACTATAGTCATTAAAAGTAATTTCAAATTTTAATTTTTATATACTTCTTGCTATTGAGTGGCTCCATAGTGCTTTGTGCATATTCAACATGCAATTTAGCTGCTTTCTAAGAGAAAAGTAAATACATTCTTTTTAAAAATTACTTTTTTGTCTATTAAATAACCCTTACAAATTATAGAAGATATGCAAAAACTGAAAAAACATGATATGTACAGTTCTCCACTAAAATGTTTCTCAGTAATTCAAAATTAGTAAATTGCTGTCTATAGTTTCAGTAGATGTTGAAGCACTTTACATACTAAACATTTAATTTGAACTTTCTGTCTAATGAACTTCACTTGGTTTTCATTTGGATTAATTATTGAACACATCCAGAGTATTTTTATAGCTGTTGCATTTGTTTTTATATTATTTACCTTTCTAATTGTTCAAAATTAAAAGTTTTCTATGAGCTTTCTGGCAATAAGGGACAAATATTTCCAAGGTAACACATTATTTGTTCAGTTAAGATAAAGAACATAGGCAAAACTGCTTAATTATATAAAGGCTCATTTGTTTCTTAGTGTTAAAAATCCATCATAAAACAACATTAAATTCAACCCATAATGGTAAAATTTTATCTAAGGACATCTAAGCATTTCAAGAATTTATTTTTACTTGTAAAAATTTAAGTGGTACCAGTGCAGTATTTTTACATGGATATATTGTGTAGTGGTGAGGTCAAGGCTTTTAGTATAACTGTCTCCAAGATAATGTATATTGTTCCCATTAAGTAATTTCTTATCCCTCATGTCCCCTTCCCCCCTTCCCCCTTCTGAGTTGCCAATGCCTATCATCATTATCCCATACTCTATGTCTATGCTTACACATTAGTTAGCTTCTACTTGTAGGCGAGGACCATGGGATATATATATATATAAAACACACTTTCTTTATTCAATCACCTTGGTGGACACTGAGGTTAATTCCATGTCTTTGTTACTGTGAATAGTGCTTCAATAAATATATGAGTACAGGTGTATTTTTGATACAAATGATGTAGTTTCCTTTGGGCAGTTACCCAGTAGTGGGATTGCTGGATGAATAATTCTATTTTTAGTTCTTTTAGAAATCTCCATATTGCTTTTCATAGAGATTGTACTAATTTACGTTCCTACCAACTGTGTATGAAGTGCTCCCTTTCCTCCACATCCTCACCAACATCAGTTACTTTTTGTCTTTTTAGTAACTGTTCTTTGGACTGGTGTAAGATGATATCTTTTTATAGTTTTAATTTGCATTTCTCTGATAATTAGTGATATTGAACATTTTCAGGTATTTATTGGCTATTTTTATGTCTTCTTTTGAAAAACATCTGTTCAGCCGGGCTCGGTGGCTCAGCCTGTAATCCTGCGCCTTTGGGAGGCTGAGGTGAGTGGATTGCCTGAACCCGAGGGTTCGAGACCCGCCTGGGCAGCGAGACCTCATCT
>NW_007253789.1:520071-536296 GCF_000164805.1 Carlito syrichta
CCTGTAATTCCGTCTACTCAGAAGGCTGAGGTGGAAGGATCACCAGAGCCCAGCAGGTGGAGGCTGCGGTGGCTGGGAGCGGCCACTGCACTCCAGTCTGGGCGACAGAGTGAGACTCCAACTCAAAAAAAAAAAAAAAAAAAAAAAAAGAAAGAAAAAGAAAAACATCTGTTCATATCCTTTGCCTACTTTTAATGGGGTTATGGGTTTTTTGTTTTTTTGTCGTTGTCAAGTTGTTTGAGTTTCTTTTAACTTTATCAGTCCCTTTTTGATTGCATAGGTTGAAAATATTTCCTCCCATTTTGTAGTTTGTCTGTTCACTCTGCTTATTATGATTTTTTGCTCTGCAAAAGTTTTTTAGTTTAATTAAGTGCCATTTTTCTATTTTTGTTTTGTGTTGCTTGTGCTTTTAAGGTATTAGTTATAAATTATTTGCCTGGACCAATGTCTAGAAGAGTTTTCCTTGGGTTTTCTGCCAGTATTTTTTATGATATTAGGTCTTGCATTTAAGTATATAATTCATCTTTAGTTGATTGTTTTATATATGGTGAGAGATAGTAGCCCAGTGTCATTCTTTTGCATATGGTTAGCCAATTTTCCCAGCACAATTTATTGAGAAAGCTGTTCTTTCCCCACTGTAGGCTTTTGGTGACTTTGTCAAAGATCAGTTGGCAGTAGATATGTGGTTTTATCTCTGAGTTCTTTATTCTGGTCCATTGATTCATGTGTATTTTTATACTAGTACTTTTCTGTTTGGTTTACAACCATCTTGTACCATAATTTGAGGTCAGGTAATATGATGAAGTCAGGTAATGTAACTGTTCTTTTTGCTTAGAATTGCTTTGTCTTTTCAGGCTGATTTTTTTGTTCCATATGACTTTTAGAATTTCTTTTTCAAATTCTGTGAAAAATGATATTAGTGTTTTGATAGAGATTACATTGAATCTGTAGATTGCTTTGGGCAGTATGGTCATTTTATGGTGATCCTTCCAATCCATGAAGATGAGATGGCTTTCCATTTGTTTGTATCATCTATAATTTTTTTATCAATGTTTTATAGTTTTTCTTGCAGAAATCTTACATAGCCTTCATTAAACTTATTCTTAGTTGTTTTTCTTTTATAGCTAACGTAAATTGGATTTACATATTGATTTGGTTCTCAGTTTGATTGCTATTGGTGTATAGATTCTGTATTATTTTCTATATGTATGTTGACTTTGTACCCTAAAACTTTATTGAATACATTTATGAAATTTAAAGATTTTTGGAGGAGTCTTCAGGGTTTTCTAGGCATAAGATCATATCATCAGTGGTCCAAGATAATTTAAGTTCCTCTTTTCCAATTTGGGTGCATTTTGTTTCTTTCTCTTGCCTTTCAGATCTGACTGAGACTTCTGCTACTATGCTGAATAGGAGTGGTGAAAATGGGCATTCTTGCCTTCTTCCAGTTCTTAGGGGGAACTCAACTTCTTTTTATTCAATATGATGTTGACAGTGAAATTTTATATATGGCCTTTATTATTTTGAAATGTTCCTTCTGTGCTTCGTTTGTTGAAAGTTTTTATCATGAAGGGATGCAGGATTTTATTAAATGCTTTTTTTGTATCTATTGAGATGATTGTATTTTTATTTGTCCTTAATTTTGTTTATGTGATGAATCACCTTTACTGATTTGCTTATGCTAAAACCTCCCTGCATTGCTGAAATAAAACCCACTTGATCACGATGTATTATCTTTTTGATGTACTGTTGGATTTAGTTTGCTAATATTTTGTTAAGGACCTTTACGTCTATGTTTGGCAGTTAGATTGACTTTCAGTTTTATTTTTGTTGTTGTGTCATTGTCTGACTTTGATGTCAGTGTGACTGGCTTCATAGAATGACTTAGGGAGGATTCCCTGCTCCTCGATTGGTATCAGTTCTTCTTTGTTTTCCCCCTTATTTATTTATTTATTTATTTATTTATTTATTTATTTATTTATTTATTTATTTATTTTTTGAGTTGGAGTTTCACTCTTTGCTTAGGCTGGAGTGCAATGAAACGCTCATGGCCACTGCAGCTTCCACCTGCTGGGCTTAGCCTTCCAGGTAGCTGGAACTACAGATGCACGCCACCACGCCCGGCTAACTTGTGATTTATTGTAGAGATGTGGTCTCATCAAGTTGCCCTGGCTGGTTTCAAGCCCCCAGGCTCAGGAAAGCCTCTCGTTTCGGCCTCCCAAATTGCTGGGTTTGTAGGCTGAGCCACCGTGGCCCAGTTCTTCTTCCTATGTTTGGTAAAATTCAGCTGCAAATCGGTCTGACCCTAGGCTTTTTTGCTGTCATTGGGAGATTTTGAAATTACTGATTCCATCTCACTATTCATTACTGATCTGTGAGGATTTTTACTTCTTTCTAGTTCAATATTAGGAGGTTGAATGTTTCCAGGAATTTACCCTTTTCTTCTAGGTTTTCCAGTCTGTGATATAGAGTTTTCACAGTAGTCCCGATGATTTTTTTGTATTTCTGTGGTGTCCGTTGTAATGTTTCTTTTTTCATTTCTAATTGTGTTTATTTACATCTTCTCTTTTCTTTTCTGGATTAACAAGGACCATTGTAGCTGGCCAGGGAATTCCTCACTATCTGGCAAGAAATACCCTATTCAACTTGGGGGAAGTTGCCAGTCCAACCCCCGTTCAAGTGTCCCCTTCCCTGACTCAAGGTCTTGAGAAGTCCTAAATGACATTTGCCCTTGGCCTTTTCCCAGCCTCAGTAGAAATGTGTCTAGTCAGACTTTTTCTTAAAACTATGGTCAATGGACCCTCTTTGTAGTAATCCTGAGTTAGTGGTATGGTTTCAGCCCTGTATTAGTTTTAACTGAAGTAAGGGTTTTTTCTTTCTTTCTTTCTTTCTTTTTCTCTTTCTTTCTTTCTTTCTTTCTTTCTTTCTTTCTTTTTCTTTCTCTCTCTCTCTTCTTTCTTTCTTTCTCTCTCTTCTTTCTTTCTTTCTCTCTTCTTTCTTTCTCTTCCTTCCTTCCTTCCTTCCTTCCTTCCTTCCTTCCTTCCTTCCTTCCTTCCTTTCTTTTCTTTCTTTCTTTTCTTTCTTCCTTTCTTTCTTGCCAAGATCTCTCTCTGTCACCCAGGCCAGAGTGCAGGGCATGATCACAATGATCATGGCTCATGGGAGTCTTGACCTCCTGGGTTCAGGTGATCTTTCCAACTTAGCATCCCAAGTAGCTGGAACAGGGCATACCAATATACCTGGCTAATTTTGTTTATTTATTTATTAGAGACAAGGTCTCACTATGTTGTCCAGGTTGGTCTCGAATACCTGGACTCAAGCAATCCACTCACCTTGGCCTATCAAAATTCTGAGATTATAGGTATGAGCCACCGCAAGTTGCCTGAATTAATGTTTCTAATGGTCTGAGGCAAAACATTTTTCCCTCCTAATGCAAGATATCGAATTGCAGAAATGTTGCAGTTATGTCTTAAAAATGGCATTTTTTCTATCCATTAACCCTATCACTTGGGGATTATATGGAAAGTGAAATCTCCAATCCATGTTCTTATGTGTCCAGTCTTGGATGTTATGTCCGGTGAAATGTGTGCCTTGGTCACTGTTGATGCATTGGAGATTGTCTGTACATGACACTGAGTTGTTCTAAGCCCTGGATGGTGGGTGTTTGATTTGCCTTTTGCAAGGGAAGTACCTACAACCATCCTGTGGCAGTGTCTTCACATGTATCCCATACTTTTGTCCCAAGCTTATTGCCAGGGGTTCGATGTAGTGTATCTGCTAGTTCCTCATAGGTGGCAGCTATTTTATGTGTGTCCCAGTGTATGTGGAATGTGCCAAGGGCAGAGATTGGAGCAAACTAAGCAGTTTGTTACTACAGCTACCAAATCTGCATAGCGAAGGGGCAGTCCAGCTCTTTTGCTATTTGCCAGCCCATTCATGCATTGCGATGCCAACTATTTATGTATCCAATCAGCTAGCTTGGAGATTTGCAAGGGGAATTTTTTCCGGGGTATCCACCTCCTTGTTATCAGGAGGTGAATCTAACCAGTACACTGAAACATAATACACAACTAGGCTTTTGGTGGATTATTGTGGCCTTTCTCAAATGTCTTTCCCTATGGCAGTTCCCCGTTGGGGTTTTTAAAGCATATTCCAGTCATCCTGGGTCCATTGGGCAAGCCAGGTTGTAAGACCCTTAAATACTGCCCAGCTGTCTGTACAGAGAACTACAGACCATGCGTGACTCACAGGTACAGATGAGCCATGCAGCTCAGAGTTCTGTCCACTGACTTCTCTGTTGCTTTCCCATCTCAAACCACACTGTCTCTGTCTGCGATTTTACAGTTACTGCCATCCATGTACAGGGCTTACCCCCGTGTTACCCATCTTTATGAATGGGGAGCGTGCCTTGGTGTACCATTGGAGACGTCTTCTGTGGGGGTGCCACCCAGGGGCAGCAGTCTTCTCATAGTGTATGACCTTAAGATAGCATGCAGTTTGTCCCCCAAGTGGAGGGAGCACCACATTGTTGTAGGTGTGCATGCCGCTTTTGTAAAGTGGTAGCCTGGGCAATAGCTGAGGCAGGCCTGGCAAACAACCTTTCTATCCAGTTCTTGATAAGGGTCCCTGTTTTACTGTTACCAGCAAAGCAGCATTTGTGGGTTCGACTTGCTACAAGGCCTTGTATACCCCATGACCTGTTATTCAATTGTTGAACTGTAGGCTTCAGTACCCTTCCATAGTTGTGACCAGAATCTTAGACGAAACACCCGATCTCATGCTGAATTTGCGAGAGGGCCCAACTGGTCTCCTCAGGACTTATAATCACATCTAAAGACATTGGTATCCCTAGAAGGGGGCAACCTGAGATATGTGCATTCTCAAATGTTTCCTCTTAATATTTATCTCAGCACTAACCAGATTCCTTCTTTACTAATTAGTATAAAGGAATCAAACATTGAGCTAACGTTAGGATAAAAGGTCTGTTAGTATCTCAAAAGACCTACAGTTTTGTAACAATTTAACTGTTCTAGGGGTGGAAAATGGTTGTACTGTGTCAATGGCAGAGCCTGAGATAGGGCATGTCTTACCTGGTCAAATGACCCTTGTGACCCAGTGACTTTCAGGAACATTATAACTGGTCCTAGTACTTGTCTTTTGCAGGTGGATGGCCCATCCTCTGGCTTGGAGAAGAGTATACAAGAAATCTAGGTGTTGCTCTAGTGATGACAAACCTTCAGAGGTCAGCACAAAGTCATCAAGGTAATGAAGGTGTTTAACAGCATGTGGAGGTGGACATAGAATTAACTCTCTAGCAATCATTCCATAACCAACAGTGAACTATGTAGATAACACTGGGACCACCCTTGGAATGCCCATTGCTGGCCATTCCAGGTAAAAGCAAATTGGCGTTGTGAGTCAGGGTGCAAAAAGATGCTAGGGAAGGTGTTACCCAGATCCAATGCAAATCCGTGATAAGTGTCTCTGTTTTTGTATTGTTTGTTCTATCACTTGAGTTATATTGGGCACAGCAGCATGTATCTTGGGAACCACCTTATTTAGTTCTCAGTAATCTTCTGCCATATGCCAGGTGCCATCAGGTTTTCTTATTGGTTATATATATGACTATTGAAGAGGCTCTGGGCTTGCTGAATAATATTAACATTGGCCATTTCTATTGTTTCACATGAACAATATCTTACAGGAAAAGGAGGTACACAAGTTCCCAATTTGCTTCCCCTCTTAAAATAGCTTTTACCATCTACACTCGTAGGCAAAATTCCCCCACAAATGTTTGTAACCTGTGTCCTAACAAGACACCTGTACCAAAGATATTTCCTGAGATAGGCGAGATAAAGACAGTGTCATAAGTGGAGGGATTCTACCCAGTACCAAGGAGGATGGGAGTTTGTTTTACTTGGATTGTTTCCCCCCCGCCCACCGCATCACGCTTAGCTGCCCACTTACCAGGTGTCTCTCTGGTTTCCACGAATTAAGGTGCATTCTGTATCTGTGTCCACTAAAGCCAAGATTCTCTGCTTGGTTTTTGTAATCCAATAAAGAGCGAGCTTTACATGGGGCCTCTGGTCAACCCCTATTGCTCTTACACAGAGGCCATCTTGGTCTCTAGTCTGTGACAGAGTCTACCTCTGGAATGTAGAGATTGAGGTTCTTCTAAGTGAAATTTCTTCTGCTTCTTCTGCTTCTTCTGGTAGAGTGCTAGGGAGGGGTCTGAACTGTTGACTAGGAGGCAGGTCTTTCTGAAGTCCGCCAATAAAGCATTTGGTTGCTGGTTGGTTTTCTCTTTGTCTACCCCAGCTGAGATTAGTTTATGCCGCATTTGTTTTGTAGGCCAGGTCTTCCTGGCTTCCCTTTTAGTCCAGCAGACTTAGTTTCTCCTGTTTTCCCTTTCTCTTTAGTAACCAGGTTTCCCTTTCTCTTTAGAGCTCTTATCTCTTCCCTTTTCAGTTTCTCCAAATCAGAAGTGGCATTCCCCACCTTGGACTCATCTTGTCCCAGAAGGAGGCTCGAGAGGCCTATGAGAGGACCATGCCACTCCAAGGTGTGTGTGTGGGGGAGGACTTTGTCTAATTTTTCCAGCTTCACTCCTTGCTAGGGAGGTACCATCTCCAACAGGGTCCCATAGCTGCTCCATCCATGGGACTAAACTTACTCTTGGCAGCTGTTTACAGTTTTTATTGTGTCCAGTAATCCTGCCAAGTGCTGCATGTGTTGGACCTTTGCTTTCTGCCACATGAACACTTTTGTTCTCAAAAGGAGAAGATAATTATTTTCCTTCTCTGAGTGAACCTCTATGTTGTCACCTGCCTCACTACTTGGCTCCCAAGAATTCCAGGTATTTGCATCCCAGCCTGGACCTGCAATCACAGTCCACAGTTTTCTCCTTCCCAGCTGTACAAAGTTGCATGTTAAGGTTTCCAGCTGTACCTCCTGAGTTTTAAACTTATCCACCAAACCAGACACTAATGCAGATGTGGATTCTCATATCCTTTTCTGGCAACACTTTCTCCTCCAGCTTTTCTACACTCGACTTGGGTACAATCTGTGCTTCCTTGGCCACCTGCATAGACCATATCAGTGGTTAACTCACTGTTGATGATGCTTGGGCCTTTCTTACCACAGTAACTGACAAGTCTTTTAGACCAGCAGTTCCCAAACTTTTTGGCATCAGGGACATGTTTCATAGAAGACAGTTTTTCCACAGATGTGAGGGTGGGAATCATCAGGCATTAGTTTCTCATAAGGAACATGCAACCTAGATCCTTTTCATGCACAGTTCAAGAAAGGGTTTGCATGCCTATGAGAATCTAATGCCACCTCTGATCTGACAGAGACAGAGTTCGTCTGGCGCTCACCTCCTGCTGTGCAGCCCAGCTCCTAACAGGTTGTGGTAGACACGAATCTGTGTCCCTGGGGTTGGGAACCCCTGTTTTAGATCCTCCAATGTTTCCTGGATATCCCTGTATGCACACAGCTTCCTTAGGCATCTAGCAAGTGAGCAGCACCAACCCACATTGATGAGGAAGGTCTCCATATTCCCTGTGTGGATGCTACTTTCCCCTTGCCCAAACTTTGGTTTCTTGAGCCCTTCTGACCAGTTTACCACTTGTTCCATCAAAGGGTCTTGCATGCAAAGTGACCCCCAAATGCCAGAGGAACTGAGAAATCAAAGGAGATGGACTTGTCCAGTTTGTCAGTTCCGGGTGATTTACTGAGGGAACTTACAGACAGAAGTGTAGTCTTGAGCGACTGCAAGACAGGCAGATCTGTACACTGGTACTCCCCAAACTCCAGACTTATATACCATGGGGAAAGAATATGTGTGCTCTTTTTAAGACAATGAAAGGCAACCCTCAAGAACAGGCAAAAATGCTATATGCATCGTAGCCTGTAATTTGTGCAATAACATTTAATTTGTGCAATAACATCAAGATTGATCTAAAAGCAGAAGTATATATTTTTATGCTAGGGACAGTGAATAAAGTAGAAATCAGGAGGCATTCACGGAACTGGAGCTAATCTGAAGTTAACATGGTGGATTAGCATCCAAGATGGAGTTACTTTTTTCTCCACACTCCATGTCACAAACAAAAATTTTGCTTCAGAGCTCACTACTAGGTATCAACTCACAATTAAAAAAAAAAAGTGACTCAGAGCACAGTGGAAAAAATTGAGATGTGTATAGAGAAAATTTTTTGTTCCGTTTATGAAAAATTGTGTTTATTTATTCATGGTCTGAGATATTTGAGTATAGTCATCCTTCTCTATCTGTGGGAGATTGGTTCTAGGACCCCTACAGATACCAAAATCCTTGAGTACCCAAGTCCATTATAAAAAATGGTGTAGTATCTGCATGGGACCTGCAAATATCCCCCCATACTTAATAATTTATTTATGTATTTATTTATTTGAGGCAGGGTTTCATTCTGTGGCCCAGGCTGGTGTGTGGTGGCATGATCATGGCCCATCACAGCCTTGACCTCCTGAGCCCAGGCAATCCTCTGTCTTAGCCTCCTGGAACTACAGGTTTGAGCCACCATGCCTGGCTCCTATTTTTATTTTTATTTTATTTTTATTTTAATAGAGATGAGGTCTTGCTATGTTGCCCAGGATTGTCTGAAACCCTTAGGCTCAAGCAATCCTCATGCCTTGGCCTCCCACGGTGCTGGGACTACAGGTATGAACTTTTACACCCAGCCCCTCCCCCCCCAGATACCTTAAAGTTTCTCATTATTGCTTATAATACCTAATACAGTGTAAGTATTTATTGGTATTTTTATTTGTACTTTTTATTGTATTTTTTTTTCTTTTTGAATAATTTTGATCTGCAGTTGATTGAATTCATGGATGCAGAGCCCATGAATACAGACAGCCAACTGTACTTGGAAACAGATTAGGATTATAGGAATCCTTCAAGTTTATATTTCTAAAATATGTGCTCTATATTCTTTTGGAGTGGAAGTTGAACTACCTGAAAAAATGATTGAAAAAGGGGAGGGATTCATCTATCTTCTGACAAGGCTACTACATTCAGCAAACCACAGGCTCTGCAGTCAACCTGGCCACATTTCTTAGATGGTGAACTAGGAAACACCTGTTGTCACCCATACACAGGCCTGGAGGGGCTCCATTTCCTCAACCTTAGCTCAACTTCCTGTGATCTTGTCCAAGTATTGCTTTCAAATATTTAGTTCCTTGGAGGTAAATTCTAAACCTTTTTTAAAATTAGATATATATTTCTTCATCTTATCACAGTCCAGATGATATTTTTGTGCCTCTTACAATCTGAGAGTTGGTCAGCTGTGAAGCTGACCTCCAAAACAGAAGTATCTAACACAGGGGCTAGTGCATTTTTTTCTGTAAAGGGACAAATCGTAACTATTTAGAGTTTGCTAGGTCATGTAGTCCCTGTCACAACTATGCAACTCTGTGAAAGCTGCTGTAGACAATAAATAAACTAATGAGTGTTGTGTTCAAATTAAACTTTACACACACACACACACACACATACGCACACACACACACACACACACACACACACACACACACACACACAAGGCAACAGACCAGATTTGGCCTGTGAACTATAGCTTGTGAACCCCTGATCTAAAAATGTGTAGAAAGGGTCAGAGGAGCGTAACCTTCTAGAACTGAGCATTTAAACAGATTCCCAAAGATAGGTATGCATTACCTAAGTAAAGAGTCAGAACAAATAGGCCCAGAAGTAAGTGAAAGATCACTCTGAAAGATGTTCAGTATGACTGTAGCTGAGATTTTGTTAGAGTATGTGGTATGGGGGACATTTGTAAGTCATCTGTCCATTGAACATCTGAAGCCTATTTTCATGATTAGGGAATTTCCCCATTTTAGGAGTCTTGTAGGGGGTCAACTTCTTTGCCAATATGGGCTGAAGATAGTAGGTTACTTGTAGTTCCAGTCTTTTTTGTAGTCTCAATCCTTTTTCTAGCTAAGACATAGGCAGTGACCTGAACTCCATCAATCTGATACAACCTGGCCAGACTTCAACTCATAAGCCAATGGCGAGCAAAGAGAAATAAAAAAAAAAATGAAAGCATCTCTCTCTTTCTCTCTCTTTCATATCTGGTTTGAACTCAGGGGTACCTGCAGGTAAAAATTTGGTACTTGGTGGTGGTGGTCAATTTTGCAGTGAGATTTTGAGCATTATTCCTGGAAGTTAAGCTTCACGACTGGTTCTCTAACCCATGGACCACTCTAGGAACTTCTCTGTGCCCTTTTAATAAAATCTTCTTCTGTAACTTCCCCTGGAGTCAGCTTTTGTTGCTTTCAACTAAGAAATAAGACTGATGAAATGTTATTAAAAGAGATATAATAAGAAATCAGCTTATAAAGGACTCCTCAAACTATGTTAACAATTTAAATTTATTATTCATGTTGGGAGAAACTATTGAAAGATAGGGAAGAGAATGATATAAACAGATTTGCAATGTAGGAAGTTTGCCCTGTGAGCTCTCAGAGAAGAGGGTTTTTATTTTTAATGCTTTTATTGCTCTCTGCTCAGTGCTTTAAATAGTACCTGATATATAGTAGGTAATAAAAGAGCTTGCTGAGTGAATGATGAATTTTTAACAGATTTTATTTTATTGTGGTAAGAATACTTGACATGAGATCCACCCTTTGAACAAATTTATTTATTTATTTATTTATTTATTTATTTATTTATTTATTTATTTATTTTTTGAGTTGGAGTCTCACTCTGTCGCCCAGATTGGAGTGCAGTGGCTGCTCCCGGCCACCGCAGCCTCAACCTGCTGGGCTCCGGCGATCCTTCCGCCTCTGCCTTCCAAGTAGCTGGAACTACAGGCGCGCACTACCACACCCGGCTAATTTTTTATTTATTGTAGAGATGAGGTCTCGCCAAGTTGCCCCGGTGGGTTTCGAACCCGCGGGTTCAGGCATTCCACTCACCTCAGCCTCCCAAAGGCGTGGGATTACAGGCTGAGCCACCGAGCCCGACCTGAACAAATTTAAAAGTGTACAATATAGTATTGCTAACTATAGTTACAATGTTGTACAGCGGATTTCTAGAACATACTCATCTTGCTTTGCTGAAACGGTATGCCTGTTGATTAGTAAAACCCAAGTTTTCCCTTTTCCCTACTCCTGGCAACCACCATTCCATTCTTTGATTCCATGAATCCAACTATTTCAGATACCTCACATATGTGAAATCATATGCCATTTGTCTTTCCAGGAATGGCTTGTTTTACTTAGCATAATGTACTCAAGGCTCATGAAATCTTTAATCAATAAATTGGAAGAAGGGACCTAAGAGGAAGGTTGGTGTGGTACATCAAGTGAGTGACAATAGTGGTCTGGACTAGGCTAGAGGATTTAGAGAAATACATGGATTCAGAAGATAGATGTGCAGACTAAATAATGTGCACCAAAATTACATATTAATATTTAAAAATGCAAATATGCACTGAAATTAAATTAAACATACAATGGTGTAAGTTTCAATAATTAAATGTAATATGGTTAGAGAGGGAATGCAGGGAAGTATGCATTCTAAACTTTTTTTTTTCATTCTCTCCCAGAAAAAAGCCCTAGTTCTCAGATACAGCTATTAATACATTAAAAAGAGGACACGCAGACTCAATATGAGTAACTTCCAATACGAAGAAAGTGAACAAAATAAAGATGTAAATAATCATTTAAAGTAAAAGCGATAAACACAATTTCAATTATGGCTGTTCCAACTATTTTTTAAGCATGCCATTCTTTCTTGCATTATATGGGTTATCCAGACTGTCACTTTTTGTACAAGCCTAATGATAGATTCAGTTAAATAGACTAGGATTTAAAAGATAAAACCAGATTAGTGTTCAACACTTGTTTCTCCCAAGCCCCTTGAAGATGACATAATAAAAAGGAGTCAGAATATATATTTTTTTCCAAAATCTTGTTTGACTGGATGACCTTAATAAAAGCAAGTAGGTGAAATTAGAAATTAGTTTAATTGACTGTTATTACCACTCTGCTATTTCACTGGAATAATTCACTGGTCATTCAAGTTGATTCCCTAATGGAGCAAGAATCTTCACTGTGGTTCAATCACTTCCCCCCAAGGCCTCCCCACAGACTACATATCTCAACACAGAATTTTCTTTAACATTGTCAACATTTCCTCTAACATTCTCAAAACAACACTCAATAATATAGAAAATGAGGCTATGGGTGAACAACATTTGCGTGATGTGCTTTCTGCAATAGCGAACAGCATTGGTATTCTGAAAAAAATCTCTTTGCCTTTAGAGACTTTCCAAACTACTTTGACAAAATTAAGTCAAGCCTATTTTGAGATAAATTGGGAAATGCATGTTGTCTGAGTTACTATGCGTAGTGGAATTTCATTTAATTGTGAATGAGGCCTGGATTCTTAATTTCTTTCTTACTGGCCAACAAATTTGGTCAAGTCTTTAACATTCGCGTGCTGTAATATCAATTTTTGAGAAAAAAATTAACAAGAAACTATCTTTGGGGAAAAATAACAGCAAATAATATTACTAGTTGGCAACCTCTGACTTTGATATGTATTGAGAAGGCAGGCCTTTGGGGGTCTAATGTGATGGCTGCAGAAAACTGACCTCAACCCTCCTCAACAATGCAGGCAAGCACACTGACAGCATCTGTGTTACCTTTAAGAGAAATTCTCAGCTTTACAGTGCTAAATTAACATATTTATCAGACTATTTAAATGGAGATTAACCTGTGAAGGAAAATGAATGGGAAAAGAGAAAATTCTGCTTCAGGAAATTTTCCCTTTGGGAGGGAAATAGAGGCACAGAAAGATAAAGAAATGATTCTTTCACTGCCTGGTTTCATCAGTCTTGTTTTCAGACTCAGACTCATTGTGATTTATTTAATGAAGGTCAGTGAAGGAACACATTAAATGCTTTAACTTGAGAAATAAAGCAGGGAACCTGTGTGTAGCACTATAATAAAACTACAGGCTGAAAAGGGAAAATTTCACAATGCCAATAATTTTGTCTACATGCCACGAACTAATAAGATGTTTTGTTTTTACTGGAATGACTGATTGTGCGTCTGCCACAATAAATACAAAGCATTGACATCATTAAAACACTTTTATCTCTGCAACTAGCACAGTGTTTTACAAGAAGGTACTGAATAAATATTTGCTGAGTGAATGAATAATTTTTTGAGGCCCTCCCATTTTCACGTTCCATTAATTCATAGTCCCTAACCTAAGATCTGCCTTTAGTACTTTCTAGGAACATTTTTACTTTTCTTTATTTCCCTGTCTATTTTTTTAAGACTTCCTCTTTCCCCTCAACAACTGATTCTACCCATATACTTCTCATCTATATAATCTCTTAAAAGTTAATTTCTATCATCTACACATTTGCCCATCACTACCTACCCTTAAAACCTCTCCTTCAGGCTAAGAGGACAGGTGCTCCTTCTCTGATCAAGCCAATCACCAGTTCACACATACCATGTTCATTCTTATATTAAGCTACACATCCTTTCTTACTCTTTTATATGCAGTAAGTCCCCTACATATGAACCTTCAAGTTACGAACTTTAATGAAGCATACCTGCATTTTTATGTATTATTTCTCTCCACCAGGTGTCAGTACAGCTCATTAAATACATATAGTACTGTATAACCAATTGTGTTAGTTGGGTACCTAGGCTAACTTTGTTGGACTTAAATTGGACTTACAAATGCACTCTTAGAACTGAGCTCATTTGAATGTTGTAGACTTACTGTACTTTAAAAATCAAAAAAGCAAAAACAATTTAATTATTTAGTTTACTATTCTCGGTATCACTTTATAAAAATACATATTTTCAAGTGTAGAATTAAAGATTCTTTGAGATCATCAATTCAATAGTTGATTTTAAAAATTGAACTATTTTTAGAGAATCAATGATTACATTATTGCAGGTCCACATAATATTATTGTTGAGCAATCTGTTCACAAACAGTCACAGGGTTTTCGTCATTTGTTGAATAGTCCAGATGGTCCATCATCTGATAGCTGCTACCTTTCCAGAAATGGTTCATATTTTTTCTCTCAACTGTTTCCATCTTCTCAGCATGTGAAGAAATCCCCTTTTCTGAAAGAATAAAAATTCTTCTTTACCCCTTGTGCTTTCCTCAACTCATTTATTTTTATTTTTTAATATTCCACTTTACTTCAATACCATTTCATCCACATTCAAGATTTCATCTATCAGTTTAAAGCTGAAGAGATCTCATTTTAACTTTGCAGGTCGGATGGTTTGAAATTTATATGTAAAATATCTGTCACATCATTCACATTTTTACTCATGCATTCAACAAGTATTTATTGCACATCTGCTTCCTGCCAAGAATGACTTAGTAATAGGGATGGAAAATTTGAAAGCAGAAAGTGCCTACCCTCATGAAGTGTAACAGTTTAACAATCATGTAATGAAATAACTACAAAATTAAATTCCAAATGTGAAGAGTCTAGGGAAAAAGAGGGAAGTATACCATAAAGGGAGTGTTCCAAACCTCCTAAGGTTGCTTCTTGTTCAGCATTACCTCTCAGTTGATGTATTTGCTATACTTCCAAGTTTCTCATAAGATACCTTGAAGTGTGCCTTGAATCACCCCCACTCAACACTGACACAAATCTGTCCTCAAGTTCTGCTCATTTTGCCTCCTTTAATATTTGCCTGCTTTTTAATCTACCCTCATACAGCTGTCAGAGAAACTTACACAAAACTCAAATCTGACCATGTCACTAATCTACTATTTTGGTCAGGGTAATGAATGCTGGCTGCTGTAACAAGAAGAACCAATATTTCAGAAGTTCAGAACAGTAAGAATGTATTTCTTGGTCATGTCTGAATCAGGCAAAGGTCTGAGGGATAGTTCTTCTCTGTGTCCCAGTGATTCTGTTCTTTCCAACTTGTCAGGCTGTCATTTCAAGTCATGTCACTGGGGCCACTGAGGAAGTGGACAAGAATGCTCTGACAATGTCAAGTTTAATTTTAAGAGCAGGATCAGGAACATTTCCATCCATATTGTATTGTCCAGAATGTAATATGGCTCTACCTAACTGCAAGAGTGACTAGGGCGAGTAGTCTTTTTTGGGTGACTAGGAGAAATAAAAATCATAGAATGGTACATCAAGCTATTCTTGGCCTGATTTACTTCAATAAACTTTGTTAACTTCTCACATTCTAAAAACAAGTTTTAGCCCTTGATGGTGGATTAAAAGGCCAGCATTCCCACTTTCCTTGTCTTTCTTCTAGG
Source organism: Carlito syrichta (assembly GCF_000164805.1). Taxonomy (NCBI): domain Eukaryota; kingdom Metazoa; phylum Chordata; class Mammalia; order Primates; family Tarsiidae; genus Carlito; species Carlito syrichta. Next base: position 535,391 of record NW_007253789.1, read on the forward strand.
TTTTTCATACCCGTTTATACTCTTGCTTTCTACCTCTCTCTTCCTTCTTTTGCTCTACCTTTTAAAAAACTTGTATAATTCGTAAAACCATAAATGTAATTAATACATCAACAGATATCAAAACAAAAACCACATGATTATATCATTAGATGCAGAAAAAGCTTTTGATAAAATCCAGCACCCCTTCTTGATTAAAAACCCTTGAACATCTAGGCATACAGGGAACATACCTCAAAATAGTAAAAGCCATCTACGAGAAACCCACAGCCAGCATACTCCTAAATGGACAAAAATTGGAACCATTTCCCCTGAAAACTGGAACAAGACAAGGATGCCCAATCTCACCTCTTCTGTTCAACATAGTATTGGAAGTCCTGGTTCAAGCAATCAGAGAAGAGGAGGCAATCAGGGGTATCCAAATAGGAAAAGAGGAAGTCAAGTTATCTCTCTTTGCAGTTGATATGATTGTGTACCTTGAAAACCCAAGAGAATCTGTCAAAAACCTCCTTGCACTGATAAAGGCCTTTGACAAAGTCTCAGAATACAAAATAAATGTACAAAAGACAATCGCATTTCTCTACACCAATAATAAACAAACAGAAACCCAAATAAAAAACACAATTCCATTCACAATAGCCACAAAAAAAATGAAATACCTTGGCATCTTCCTAACCAGAGATGTGAAAGATCTTTACAATGAAAATTACAAAACACTGCTCAAAGAAATCAAAGATGACACAAACAAGTGGAAAAATATCCCATACTCATGGATTGGAAGAATCAACATTGTGAACATGTCCATCTTACCTAAGGCAATCTACAAATTCAATGCAGTACCCATCAAATTACCAGCAACATTCTTCTCAGACCTAGAAAAGACAACACAGGAATTCATATGGAAACACA